>NW_027499735.1:0-58136 GCF_021521415.1 Bidens hawaiensis | reverse complement strand
TGTATTAAGTAGCTATCGATCTATTCTTGATTCAGAATTAACGCTGAAATGCCATCATAGTCAACAAGAACCGCGGCTAACACTGGTAGGGTTTCTAAAGTTGTTCGATTGTTTTAGATGCTAGTAAGAATTACTTATGAGAACATGATCGACAAGTATACTGTCTACTATTAATTAATTAGGATGGGTCAATATTATTAGGTGGGAACATAAGGTCAACTGTCGTGAAAATCAAAGGGTGGTTAATAACGGTTATTATGACAACGTTTTAGTTGGTGTTAACATAACGGTTGTACCGTTTCATAACCTATGAATTCATTGTTCAATTCCAGTTACAAAAGCATCGAAGCCGAGTTACATTGAACTCACTTACACTGAACTTTTTGTGGCAGTTGTTAAAACTATGGAATGATTCTTGACCGTCATCCCCATCGAAGAGTTAGGGCAGCGCATGTCAGCAGTTGACTACCGGGACATTCTTAAATACCGTTTAATGATCTCACTGTCCCCTGTTGATGAGCCATGCCCGGTTTGCCGTAAAGTTTGTTTGGATAATTTTGGTGAACATATCGTTCATTGTTAGGAGCTTCCGGGGTTTAAATATAGAAATGATTTGGTCAGATATGTCCTTTGTGATGTGTGAAAATGAGCGGGGATCTCGAAAAGAAAAAGAAGCTCCTGTGAATTTTCTGTCGGATTCACTTGAAGGGAGGTCTACTCTCCAGCCAGTGGACGTTCTTGTGTTGGGATGGGCAGGGGAAGCACGCTTGTATAGACCTTTTTGGAGTATCACCCTTGTCAGGCTTAGGGATACCGGGTTTGTTGTTAGACAGGTCGTGTTGAAGGTGAAATCAGGAAAAATTGCTAAGCATGAGAAAGCACGTGCCATGAATCAACACATCTTCATTCCTTTTGCTTTTTAGACATTTGGGTCTCTTTCCTCAAAGCTATTACGTTTCTGAAAAGAGTTCAGCAATTCATGCACAGTAACTTATCGACGCCAAAGAACTATAACCTTGTTTTCAGTATGATCGTTTCGCCATTCAAAACAGCTTGTTGTTCGCTTACCGGCCTCTGTATTGTAATTGAATCCTTTTATTCAGTATATGAATGAAACATTATGATTTAGATTATGGTTATGGAAAACTAAAATCGAGTAATAACCTTAAAGTTATACAAGAAGTCTTGTTAACAAATCTTAATGATTAATCTTTGATCACTAACCTGAGATAGACTTTTTTTTATCATCTTATAACCGTAAAATGAATGTTATTCTATTTATTAAACGTTTCCTATGTCTTTTAATTTTGGTTTCAACAGAAAAAATGACATTTTTGCAAACCGTTAATGGGTCTTGGTGCTAAAGCATTGTATTCTTTTACCTTTGACAGAAAGGCATGTTGCAAAAGAATGTATGAGATTTTGTTGTGTTGAATTGTAAAATGTTATGATACACGATCATGCACTACATAGCCTTCAACTAGATCGATATCTTCAAATGGGAAAAGAAGGACATTCATTAATTGAATATGCCATTGAGTATATTAGCAACATTTTATGGCGGCTATTGTAGAATGAGACCCTTTGTTTTCTAATACAGACATAGAAAAGTAAGATTCCCAAAAGATATGCAAAATTACTATAAAATTTTCTTCCTAATTGTTTTGAGTATCATCATGGTGATAATAAGTAGTGATGATCTTAAGGTTAGATAAGAGGACGCTGTCTACCATTTTTTGTTTGTAAATGAGCCAATGTCAAGCACATGCTCGTCTTGATGTTTCTCTGCCAAATTGAAAGGCATATTCGGTTCCGCTACTTGACTTTTGAGTCACTTAAAAAAGTGTCTTCAAGTCACGAATTTGGCACGGGCGTGGCCTAATAAGCTATTTTAGATACACTGTTTTCAAAACTGACGTAAAACAAGACTCTACTTCTAACCAATAGTATCCATAACGGGTTTGTAAGTATAGGCTCATCAAGGTGTTGAAAGTTTAAAGTGCACCAACTGGCATGTGCAGTCTACCTGAATTACCACACGTGGTGTGTGAAAATATGTTTCCATTAGGCCACGTCTACTTTGAAAAGTTTGAGTTGGATCATCACGGGATTTACTTGTTCGCGGCAAGTAGATGACAACAGACGATGAGATTAGTGATGATGTTGATTTTCAGCAAAGGCAAAGGCCTTGGGGTGTTTAAAGTGGTATCTAATTCAAGCCGTACATTAAGGAAACGCCGCAGACTCGGGTCCCGAAATCTCTTCAAGATGTTGTGGATTCTTTCATTACAGAAGATGGGGGAATATTTTGTGGTGGGGCTCTTCACTTGAGGGCAGGGGCGGACCCACCTTAGTGAGATCGGGGTCCCGGGACACCAATCTTTTTTAAAAATATAGTAGAGACAATAGGTTACTTTTTTTAAAGGACCCCATAAAAATACTTAGGTGGAACCATTGTATCAAAGCTTTCTTTGGTGTAGTGGCATACCTTTTCTCTTCCAACTTAAAGGTCACAAGTTCAAGCCTCACTAAGGGTGGGTTTAACATTTTTATTTTGTATTTCTAATTTTTATTTAAACATAGTGTTTTTAAGGGTGGTTTCAACATTTTTATTTTGTTTTTCAACATAGTGTTTTGTTTGGTTTAAAAGCAAATATTCTTTTTCGTTTTTCTACATTTTTATTGAGATTTCTAGATTCTAATTAAAATTAAGGGTTTTATTTGGTTTAAAAGCAATTCTTTTTTGTGTTTTTTTTTATTAAATTCTAATTTAAACTTAAGGTTTTATTTGGTTTAAAAACAATTCTTCAAAGATAATATTATAGAAATCAACAAACAATTTAACGAAAACTTAGATAAGTTAGAAAGAAAGTTTGAGTCTTTATATTCTTTTAAGAATATTCTCTCAACCAACCGGAATGGCGACTGCCTCAAAAATTCTAATGTTGGATGGTGAAAAATGTACACCGAAAAAAAGGGACCCCATTGGATGAAAATCCTGGGTCCGCCACTGCTTGAGGGCGGATATGAAGAAACATAAATCGATCCTGTTGAATCAGAGTAAGTTCTCTGCGTGATGAAGATGAACGCAGCCCCACCTCACCTATAATTAGGGGTGTATGTGGTGCGGTTTCGGTGCGGCTTTAGACTAAACCCAAACCAAAAACCAAAACTTCGGTTTTTGGTTTTTTCAAACCGTTCGGTTTTGTTTTTTCGGTTCTCGTTTTAGTTTCGATTCAGTTTCGGGTTTTTTCGGTTTTTTCTATTTGAGCTTGAAAATTTAGGCCGAAAATAAAGGCAGGAAAAATAATGAATATAAGTATAAACAATTTTTAAATTGTTAGCTAGTTGATAATTATACATTTAGTAAAAAATATTCGAGTTACATGTTTATTAAATTCTTATTAATTATTTTAAATAAAAATATAAAAATTCGGTTCGGTGTTTATTTCGTGCAAAACTAAAACCAAACCGTAAGTTCGGTTTTTACAAAAACATAAAAGCAAACCATCAATTGTTGTTTCGGTTCGGTTTTCTTGGTTTGGAATTTTCGGTTTTGGATCGGTACTTTTGGTTTCTTGCACACCCTTACCGATTATGTCTAGTTCAGATCTGCGAAACATAAACACTCGTTGGAAGGGGTCAGAGGCCAGAGTCTCTGGCCATCCTCTGACAATCAAGCCAGTATTTGATTCACATGGTTAGATGTGTAGGTATAATATCATAATAGTATATGTGGAGAGAGAGAGAACCGGAAAAGAAAGCCATCTCTCTATGTGAAGGAGAAGACATCTATTTATAGGGGTGTGGTGTAGTGAACCCCCTAATGGGCCTCCTTTCACTTGGAGTTACCAAAATTGAATTAGTATAGATTGGGCTTGCTATATTGTATGTTGGACTAGGTGTGTTGGCTATTTATAAAGGTACTTGTATAGTAGTCACAGTTACCAAATTGAAGCAATGAATAATGGTATGAATAATAGTATAAGATGTTGTAAGCAATAAAGTTGATAAGGATGTTGACATCATTTTAAAATTTTTTTTGGGGGAAATTGCACAGAAAATACGTATCCTTGGAAAATCTGAAAGTCGTAAATCACTTTTAGATCAAAACTATTTGTAGTTCATAAATGAAGTGATGTGATAAAACTCTGAATTAAGAGCAAGAGACTAAGTACGATAATTGTGAGAGAATCTTGAACCATGATATGAAATCGTATGATCAAGATGATTATTATTAGGGTTAGGGTAAGCAGCAGTTATGATATTTTGAAATTCAAAACAATATACAAGGCACTCATGTTGGTTTTCATTAAAATTTAATAACAAAATATAATTAAATTAAATTCTAATGCGATTTTAATGAAGCAACATATGTCAAAAATTAAACTTCTAATGCGACCCCAACCAAGAACTCTGCCCCTTGGACCCATCTGTCAGGGCCGCCACTCCTTGGACCCTACTACAAGGGGTGCTGCCCCCTTAGAACCTCCATAGCTTAAGGGTTTCGTCCTTAAATGCCAATAGGATTATAAATTATAATAAAATTAAATAAGTGTGCATGTCCACACTTGACTTATTTAGATTCATATTACAATTAAATTGATTAAGAGTTACCTTAAAATCACTAACATTTTTAGGGTCTGAATTGTAAATCTTTCCGACAATGGCTCAAGTCCCACGTTCAAATAATCCGTATATTATAAGTTGATGATTGTAGCCATTTCCCATGTATAGCTTCTGCCATACTTCGATAATAATATAGATGGTTTAACATATGATTATATCAATCAAAACTTGTTATGCAAAATCTAGCAACTTAGTAAAACAAAATGATTTATTTTTCATTCTAATTAAATTGTTATATATGATTTAAAAAAAAGACAACTTTTTAATTTTTATCTAGAAGAACTGAAAGGTTAACTACGATATCAATAGGTGTTCGAAGTTTTTTTCAAGTGGAAAATTCAAAGAATAAATTTAAAAAAAAAAACTTCAAAATGGTTATGATTTTAATCAGACAAGAACAGTATGTTTGAAAACAACTGTGTACTCGAACGAGGTGAATTAAAAGAAAAAAAAATGATGATTGATGATTGAAGCCTGAAGGAGCGAGCCATCCTTTTAACCTTGTGAAACAGGCGACCAATTTTCAAGTATATTAAAATGTCACAAATGAGCTACTGCTGTAAATTGAGAGTCTTGAATCAAGGGAAATTGTCACAAGAAAATTATGAGAGAATGTTCGTCTTGCTGGTAAAAAAACAAAAATAAAACAAAGCTTGCCACGTGGCTATTCCTTTTGCTTGTCTAGCTGTCCAACTGAAAATATTTCTTACCATTTTACTTTTGTAATTACAAATTTTATTTTTTTACCTTTTTAACTAATTTACTTTAAAATAAAAAATTGTAATTTTCAAGAATTCAGTTTTTGTAATATTATTATTTAAAAGAATAAGTTTTAAAATATAATTCATTAGTATTTTATTACTAGTAATTTGATAATATTAATATTTGGATTTAAAAAAGCAATCTACAAATATGTAACTTGTAATTTTGATTTGTAAAGAAAATGTTTGATTTTTATTATTAAAATTCATATTATTTTTTTTCTCAAACATTGGAGGTTTTGTTATAATAATGATAGATTCTCTTTCTTCACGCTTGATATCAAATTTGGGTTTTGATTTGTAAACTTTAATCTTTTTAGTTTTCTAATTATAAATTAAACAGTTTTCTAATTTTTTATATAAAAAAACAGTCTATAGTTTTAAAAAAAATATAAAACATGAGGAATTTTGTTTTAAACAAGATATATTCTATCGTTTTTTTTAAAACATCAGATTTTTTTTTGTTATAAACAAAATGGATTTCTTTTTTTAAGCAAAAGGCAAAAAATTTGTGAGATTTTTTTGTTATTTTGAAATTTTCTACAGGTAAGAATTCTTAATGTCAATCCCATTTTGGTGATATAGTACGGTGACTAGGGTCTAGAATAGGAAGTTAAAAATTTAATCTCTCGTGAGTGTGACGTTTAAATGCTTATAAAGAAAAGAAGAAAAAAAATATTCTTAAGATCAAGTGTTTGAATACTTTGACTTTAAAAGCCAAAAGGGTGAAAGAAAGGCTTTGGTTATCCATCCACACACCCTTAACCTATCCACACACCCTTTAATGTGGGGTTCCATACGGTCGTATGTAGGGTGTGCGGATAACCAAAGGATGTATGAATATCACACCCCGAAAGAAAAGGACCAATATTTGTATAATATAGTTTGGATTTCTAAGATAATAAACTTTTTGTTGATAGCATGCATTTTAAAGTTTTTTTTTTTATTTTTTATTTTAAGACTTAATTGCATTGTTGGTTCATGTGGTTTACTGATATTGCATGTTTTCTTCTCAAAGTTAAGTAAGTAATTACAAATTGATCCTCATAGTTATTAACTATTACTAAGGTGGTTTAGAGGTATGACTTTTATAACTATGGTGGACCTTACCCGCTAACACCGTTAAAATTTTCAATTAAGTCAGTGAAAATGACCAAACTACCTTTAATATTAAAAAAACGCAAATTTAGTTATTAATTAATCAATTGGAACATCACATCACCAAAATAAAATCATCAGTTGGTTAATTTTTCAAATGTGTTTATGTGTTCGTAAATTCAAAATCGGGATCTAAAAAGTCAAAACCAGTGCTTATAAGATCAAATTGATGATTAGTTTACGGGCATTTGCTGATTTCCAGTTGTTTGTAATCGATTTTAGTGTTCACTTTTAATGCATTTATATATTCATTTAATGTATTTCAAAATAAAAGTTGTAGCCAAAATTTGATTTTGGTTATAAACCGAAATTAACTGAACCAAACTAAAAATCAAAACATTAGCCAAATAGACCGAACCGTGTAACCGAAAATTGATTGGTTAATTTGATTGAGTCTAATAGCTGAACTGATTGTTCACAACCCTAATGTTTAGGGTGCTGGGTACGGATACTGTGCCTAGTTGCATTAAATATGAGTTTGGGCAATTAGGTGCATGATAGTAGCGAGAACGTATGAAGGTGGGAGAGAGGGAGAGTCTATATGAAAATAAACTATTCATCAATGAAAGCTTAATAAGTTGGTCATGGTCAATCAGAAAAATATTGAGTATAATTTCATAGCGAGTTAGGTATGCATTTAATCAATCAGTATAATTATAATGGTGCTGTTGAGAATTTAGAATAAGTAACACAGCTATACTATTGTTTTGTAACATAATTCGTGAATTCGTGTTTAATACATTAAGATCTTTAGAAATTGAAATAAAAAATAATAGTTGTCAAACACCTTTTCCCTAACACGCTTCCAAGTTCCACCCCCACTGAGCTCGAATACAAGAATACAAGTCCACTCAGCATTACTACAACAAATATTTACGCTGTTAGAAAACAAAAAAATGAGATATGTCAGAAAAGAGTAACAAAGTAATGGCAAGAATATGACCCATCATCACTTTAGCAATGAAGAGAGTGGGTTGAGTCACCACCACTGCATTATTGGAGTACACTCTTATGCTGCTATGTGTTTGTTAAAAACACCATATGACAGAGCAGAAGGCATGTTGGTTTGCATTTCAATCCCTGAGCCTTAATCACCTGATGAAACAAAGTTGACAAAGTCTTATTTTTGTTTTTTTGTTGTGTTTTTTTTTTTTTTTTGTCACAGCCATTGATTTCTGGTGCCAATGTAAGTTATAAATCCCAAACAAAGGTTAAAGGAAGGAAATTTACGATCAGCGCCTTTGCTATGTATCAACCAACCAAGTGGCGTTTCCATTGTTTATTAAGTCATGCTTCATTTCTAATAGCTCGATTAACATCGCGTGCAGGGCGCACAAATGCCTCCGAAACACAACCAATAATTAAGGACAAATTAAGTGTTTCAGTATCTGAAAGCAACTGCTTTAAAAATCAAAGTGAAAATGAACACAAAAGCCAAGGAATAAACAAACCTAATGATCATGAATATTGCTCACATCCTGTAGTTTTAAGCAGTTCAACTTCCTCAACAAAAACTACAAAAAAAAAAAAGTAAAATTTTCTTCTTTTTTCTATAAATCAAATAAACTCATAAGTCATATTCAATATAAAAAACCAGTAACTGAAATCAATGTACTGAAAAACTCTATAACACCTAATACCTTGAAAACCTGTTTGAGATGGCTCCATTTCGTCCTAATTTGGCCATAGGTTATCAAACGGCTGAAACTCACTGGTCTGACGTCGCTTATCAAAGGGCTGAGACTCAACACTAGATATAATTTGATAAAAGTACAAAACAGAAAAATCTAACAGCATACAAGACTAAAAAAAACTTCTACAAGACTACAACCCCATAAATTATAAATGTAATAATATAATCTAAGATATTTGGCTCACAATCCACATAAAAAAACATAAACCTTGAAGAAATCCAAAAACTCCAGTCATATTACATGCCAGTGACCACACAAACAGATAGTAGGATAAATATGACGCTCATTTCAGTGGAGCAAACCGGCTGCTACCACTTTTGATGGCACAACCCATGGAAGCCTTTGGATATTTAAGCAGCTCTGCATATGACCGCATTTCTTCTTCCAGGCTCAACGATTGGTCACAAGTTATTGTAACCGTCTTCAAAACCTCCGCAGTCCGCAACAAGTATTTGAGAAACTCCATATCATATTTCAACGACCCCTTAAATAATAAATACTTCAAGGTTGTAAGGTTTGTTCGGATACAACCAGGAACCACCTTTGGTTCTATCCATAAACAAAATGAATACCTCTGTTTGGAAGATGGACAAAAATCGTTGTTATTATTATTAATCATAAAGGGATAAAAGAAGCTGAACAAACACATAAGAAAATACCATTCCAAGACACAGATGTTGCAATTCGGGACAGTGTTCAAGAAATTGAAAGATTGCTCCTTCGTCAAAATACATATTAAACTCCAAGTGCTTCATATTTGGAAAGACGGGCAGAGGCACACGATGTATCATCTTCAACAAGCAACAAAGTTATAAAATCATTGACACTAATCTTACTACTCTAAGAAAAGAGCAGTTTCAAGTGTGGTAAAGTCTTGTTGCCTCACTCTTCTATTAAATACTAGCAATTTTGGATTATTTTTTTTATTTTTTTGTTCAAATAATTTGTTAAACTTAAAAACACTTTAGATAAATAGCGGATTGGGTTAGGTTAGGAGGATTAAAACTATGGACTTAGATACGCCAGCAGGCTTTCTTACTTTCTCATGACGTGGCAAATGTATTTTTTTTAATAAAATCAACCCTAACGATTTCGTCTTTGGTCGATTTTTAGGCGAGATTTCAATCAATTTCCCATGTTCCTAATCATCATCATTGTACACATAAATCTCATCAATAACAAAGTTATAGTAGGGTTTGAGAAGTGAGAAGATTTACCTCTACCTCATAGGAGCATGCTTACAATGAAACCCCCCGCTCAATAGTGGTTTTGCATCAAATCTTGAACATAATACATATAACAATCAATCATCGGGACCCTGACAAATTAGTGCATGTACCCTTGTCTTTCGGTTATCAACGCCAATACATAATGCCTGATTAACCTTCCGCCACTTGTAACGCTATTTTCACGAAATTAGTAAAATAACATCAAAATTAGTGCAATTTCACTTTTGCCCACCCAAGGACCCACATATATATACATTACATGCACACACCGCAAGCAGGGCGCTATGTTCCTAGCGTATCTTCTTCACAAATAGCAACAGATTTTCAAAAAGATTTTTTGTTTAAAGACAATGTATTTCATTGCTGCGGCACGCCATTGTCATAAATAAACAAAGTTAACGTGTTTCTTAGACTGGGATTATTGTTAGCAAAAATGTAAGTTTGGATTATCACTAATCAACTTGTTAGTTTGTCATTAGTTAATAGTTTAAATTATTAAAATCCAAATTTTCTTATAATATAACTTAATCAATTTTAAATACACAGGATTTATAGCTAGTAACTACCTAATGAAGAAAACATTTGAATGTTGACAAGTCCCTACAAAATGGACGATTGCACGACAAGTCTAGTCTTGGAAATGAGAGCATGAAACAAAGGTCATGGTAATTGTTGTTGATCATCACATGGGATATGAGTAACTTGAAGCGAACCATCCTGAACCTGTTCTCAAACAAAGCGAAAGTCTAATGATATGGGTTTCATACGTGAATCGAAAACTGGGCTAGCTGAATAATTTGTTGCACGTAAGTTATCATAATAAATAGTAGATATGGTTATCGGTTTGAAACCAAGTTCCATTAGTAGTGAAACGAGAGCCTTTGGACATCTATTGCGGCAGCAGCTACGCCAACTATAAGCTGGTGATCATATTTACATAACACAAAAATATTTTAAGCATAAACATTATTAAAGCATTTAAAACGTCTAATTCCAACAAATTTACACACTCAACAGCCTATTTCAACAAAGAATGTGAACCACCATGGGATGTGATGTGTTGCTAGATTTGCCCCCAGCCTGATTTAGCATAGTTCCAAGAGATGGTTGTCGAGAGTCACTTCCGAGAACATTTTCCCTTTATGATTTCTAACCAATACTGTATAGGAATTTCACTCGTACACATATACCATTTGATTAAATATATGTATGCCTATCGCCTGAACACTATAAAGTTGGTTATCCTTATGCTTTATTACATTTAATATAATTTTTGCAAGGAAAATTGGTTTTAAATAATCCCAACTATGCCCTATTGGGAAATAACATGCCTAACTTTGCACTTGGCTGGTGGCAGTCCCAACTAAAAGGGTATTTGTTTTTAACGGTACGCCACTAACGGATTACTAACTCCGTTAGTTTGTTGCTTAGTTGGCATGCCTAGTTGTCAAAATATTGCTTATGTGGCAGCTTACGTGGCACGGTCTCTTCTCTCTCTCTCTCTCTCTCTCGGACTAACGTGTTCATAGATGCCGGCCACCACCACTGTTGCCGCTAATCCGTCATCATCATGTCTTCACGATGAAGTTCAGGTCCATTTTAGTTCTAGTCCAATGGTGGGGTTTTTCATTAGAACTCTAGAAACAAACTCCAATTCGAACCCAAAATTCATGTTAGTTGATTACAGGTTGCAATTAAAATCTTAGGGATTTTATCTGGTTGATAAAAACAAGTTGAATGATATATTTATCACCTCGAATGGTGTTCAAATTGATAGCCGGCGGAACCTTGCCGGAATTCAAACAACCCACCGGAAAAACGATTCTGATTTTTTGGACTCAAACAACCCATTGGTGGTGGTGGTGATTCGTTTATTCGCCGGAAAAACGTGGGTGCGGGTAGGGATATGTAGTGGGTGGGAGGAATCGGAACACTTGCAAACCGTTGCACCACCATAGCCGCATCCAACATGCCATCGTAATCCAACTTTAAAAACGTACCCCTAGGCCTTAATCTTCTCCACCGGTAGGAAAACCCTAAAGCCAGCCACCGGAAAATCGAACAAGCTCGCTGTCACCACCCATGATCTTCTCCACCGGTGAACCATTATTGTCTTAGAGAATGATTTCATTTTCCATTGTTTTCGGCGATGGTTGCAGGTGATGACGATGGCGATGGTTGCTAGTGGCAGTGGCACGGTGTTGTAGTGGTGGCTCTTAGAAAATAAACAGGGAGGGGGAAGACAATACACATGTATACATACATATTATATTACTTATTATATATTATATATTACTTTGATTGCCACATAAGCAATACTTTGACAACTAGGCGTGCCAACTCAGCAACAGACTAACGGAGTTAGTCATTCGTTAGTCGCGGATCGTTAAAAACAAATACCCCTTTAGTTGGAACCGCCACCAGCTAAGTGCAAAGTTGGGCTTGTTATTTGCAAATAGGGCATAGTTGGGAGTATTTAAAACCAATTTTCCATTTTGCAAACGTAAATGATTTGATCATTTTAAAAAGCACAAATGTAATCGCCTATAATTTGTTTCTTAGTGAAAGCTTAGAACTTCGAATATAGTAGACTTAGAATTCACGATTCAAACGTTGCTTCCTGATGAAGAAACGATGGAAATAGAAGTTGGGTTTGTTAAACCAGCTAGTCTTGTGTGTATTTGACATCTAATATCTTAGAAGATTCACTTGTGGCTAGAACATGT
The DNA here is from genome assembly GCF_021521415.1 of Bidens hawaiensis. Classification (NCBI taxonomy): domain Eukaryota; kingdom Viridiplantae; phylum Streptophyta; class Magnoliopsida; order Asterales; family Asteraceae; genus Bidens; species Bidens hawaiensis. Next base: position 45,939 of record NW_027499735.1, on the reverse strand, counting down.
TAGTTAGGTTTAACTTGGCATACTAGACTAACCAATAATTGCTTATATATCCCTAGAGTTCTAAACATAACAATTAGAAAATGAGTTATACATTTGTAATTTTAAATACTAAGTTTCTTTATAAAAATGCCAAGCATATTACAAAAGGTGTAACACAATTCTTCTTTTAGTCAAATGACATGTGGATGTTAGTTAGGCTTGGGATTTTTAAAGTCTAGGGTTTAAATCGGACTCAAGGGAGTTTTCTTACGGTGGTGTGTTTCCTTCTTGATAGTGTTCTCGAGTTAGTCAGGCCTGAAGCGTTAAAAGTCAATATAGACGGTTGGCATCCCGTTTCATAAAGGATCACTTTGGTATAGAGAGGAGTTCTAAACGCGATAAAAAAATCAATTTAAAAGGTTAGGCCTATAAGTTTTACTTTTTAGCAAGCACAAATGCCAAACCTATTAATTTAATTTTGATTTTGCCTAAAAAATGGTGTAATGGCATCTAAACAAATAGAAAATCATCACTCGAGAATCAAATTAACTATTAGCACCTTTAATCATTTAGTTTGGCGACACCAACTTTGAAAAATGTTGGATATATCTAGAAGAAAGACACTTTACGTCTAATGTTTTTCATTGTAGCATTAATAATTTTCAAAGGAATTGTAATCAACTGCATCGGCCCTGATTCTAATTGAAAAATCGAATAACAATTCTACTAGAAATCAAGGATAATCAGATATTTAAAAATGAGGTTTGCGTCGAAATACATTACGTGTGTGACATGAACGTGTATGCAGCGAAGTATATTTTAATTCATTTGTCCCTTACAACGTATCATGTACGCTTTGACACGTGTTTAAACAAGTTTCTAGGGGAGTAGGATGGTCTGGGTCGGAAAGATTCAATTATAGAATAAAACCGAACCTATAGCTAGGATGGTTAATGAATCAAAGTCGACAGGTAAACTTGAAACACTCGGTACAGGGTAATGGGATGATATTCTAGTATGATATTAGTTTAAGAAAAAACACGGGTATGTACAATGGTATGGTATTTGATGCTGCCCAACCTTATTACTCGAAACATACATACTTGTTCACCTGAACTATATATCCAAACCATTATGTTTTTGTTTTTATTTTATTTCTCCTTGTATAAACTAATCTACTAATTCATTAATTTTAGTTTTTGTATTTCTAATTTTATTAGATGATAAATTTATATAAAAATTAAAATAGTGATAAATATATATTTGAAATCTCAATAGGTATATCCAATACCCAATCAATACCTGAAAGACATTGGACTGATACGAGGTATGGTTTTCTGGTATTGTTAAGAGTGTTCGGATATGAGATTATAAAATGAATTAATTATGAAAATTTTAGTGTGTTCTTTTAGACAAGTAATCATTATGATTCTTTTAGAGTCGTTTAATAATATAACATTAGCCAATTAGCAAGTTATAATTAAACTTTTGTATGAGACTAAATTTAATCAGCGGTGATTAAGACGTGGCATCGACCACCAACCATTATTTATTATAAACAGTTTTGTAGGGTCCCTAACACAGATTTTATATTTGATATAAAACACATAGATTTTATATCTGAACACGCACGTGCAAAACGCTTATAACAAACGCAATAAATTATGTAACTGAGGTTTTCATTATTCTTGCAAATGCTAAATTTTCTTAAAAGTTTAACTGACCTATATAAAACAATCATGAATCTTGACCATTATGCTGTTAAGATTTGAGTATTGCTAAACGTACCCGTTACTTTATAAATAATTTCTAAACATACCCCGTTACCTTATTTTACTTGCATACCAGTATAAAATTTCAAATGGTTTTTATTGTACAGACTTAAGTTACAAATGACTTTACTGGAAATCTGGAATAATACTGAATCTTTATATTAGTATACTAGCTTTTGAATCTGTGTATTATACGGGATTTATCAAACGATAAAAATAGAAAAAAAGGTCTTTTTATTTCAATTGTGATTCTCAAAATACTTATGAATTAATTTAATGTAGACTTAAATGAAAAATAAATGGGTTAACAAAAATTACTAAAATAGCATGGTTTTGGAAACGTCGGGTGTGGATTTGCAAGAAATTTAAAAAATGTGCTAAAGTTCCGTAGTTTGTCAAACTTCAGGAATAAAAATGACACTATGTTATAACCCGCTTGACAAAATGATTTTGACTCATGACCCATGGATAGCTAGAATGAATAATATGAGAGATTAGAAATTAGAAGAAATGTAGGCTTAATACCTAAACTTCAACATTTTCTTTTATTAGTATAAGATAAGATGTAAGATAAGATACAAGTTTTAAAAAGGAAATAAAACTCTATTATTTAAATTATGGTGCATTGCACATACTCGTTATCTTTAAACCTTTTAAGAATTCAAACTTTGCAGCTATTAAAAGATTCAACAGCCAAAAAAGCAACCAGTATATAAATCCCACAAGCCATTAGCATAATATAAATTTGCATCAAAACCTTTCAGAAACCTAAACAATTTACTTCATATTATCCACCTAAACATGGCATTCAAAACCACTTGTTTGAACCAGAATATCTCCGACGATGGCCGAAGAGAACTCACCATCAAAGAGTTCAAAAGATGGTTGATGCGATTTGACACAGATAAAGATGGCCGGATCAGCAAATCTGAGCTACGGCAGGTTGTTAGAGCCACCGGAGGTTGGTTTTCCGGGTGGAAAGGCCGGGCCGGAATCAAGTCTGCTGACAAGAACGGAAACGGGTTCGTTGATGAGTCGGAAATCGAAAATCTTATCCAGTTTGCTCAGAAGGAACTGGGCGTTAGAATCATACCGTACTAACATATGCATCTCTTTATTTTTGTGTAAATAACAAGAGTTCTGAAACTTTTATGATATGCTATTTGTAATCTGTATTTTGAAGTTGCATTAATGTTTTGCTATTTGAATGATTCTACTTCTGTACGGTAGGAGAAACGTGTGTAATTACATTCTCGTTAATATCTTCTTCGGTTAGTCCATAGTCGGGGGTGGAAGTTTCCAGAAGTTCCATGAGTTATAATCCTCGCGCTAACAGAAAACGAAAATGGTTAAATGGATAGTCATAAATAATATTGAAAAACTAACAAAAAAAAGATTAAAAAAGAGAAACAAGTTTACGAAGAAATTAAAACCTCTTCATGCACGGATATAGGTGGGAAAATGCCATTTACGAGAGCGTGGAGTGACGCGTATGATTTTGAGTCGATGCAACGATTTATAACGACCTCGCCCTGTAACGGTTTTAAACGCAAGGATAAAATAACAACCTACGATCAATATTTACTAACTTTGAAAAATTATAAGAAGTGATTAAAGTTAATCAGAACCTTAGGATTGATGATGAAGATTTTTCCCTTTGGTATTCCGACTTTCAGGTAACTAAACTCGTCTGTGTCTCGATTTCCAAAACCAGCATAAAATGGATTCCTATCAGATGGAAAACACGCCTTGATATCCTGTGGGTATTACGAGCCTCATTTTGTCAACAAATATAACTAATCATAGAAACTATGTGGAGGTCAATCAAACAAAGCAGAAACCAACCTCCAAACAAGCAATTTTGAACTCATGTGGAGCTCTTCTTATAACTGCAAAAGGGTAGTAAAGTAATTTCAAACCAAAAATCATTTGATACATTTTATTAAAAACTAAGATATATTAAACTGTTACCTTCGCGATAAAGAGAAGGAAAAAGCCCATCAGGAGAAATAACTACCGGTCCGTCTGGCAAAGCCTTCCCGTCCTGCAAATTAATTTATAAGTGGCTAGTGAATTTGGCAACAAATTATTGATAGAATCGATACCTGCTTAAGGTTGAACAAGAACTGTCTCGTGATGGAAGCTTGAGATATAGACCGAGCACTTAGATAAAGCATTTGGTATCCATTTTCCTACAACATACAATTAACAAAATGTTCATGTTTCTCATCATTTGAAAGTCAAATAATTATGTGTCAAGTCAAAGGTCCAGCATACCGTAATTGCCGAAAAGAGATGTGTCACACCAATATGTGACCAATCTCTTCCAACCAAAGGCATGAATTGTCCAAGAACATCAGATCTATATAGCACGTGACCATATAACTCATCATCATTTAATCTAAATGAATTAATCTTACTTGGTAATTGTTCCATCAACATCTGAGATCACAACGCGAGTATGCCAACTCCATAAATAAATTCTAGCATCCACCTGAGACGTATGCATGTCAATACAACACACAAACTATAAACAACAAGTGAGATAAACCAAATCTAACCTGTTGAGACCCGAGAACCGATGTTGAAAACGTGAACGTTACTATGTTTTGCCCTTCTGTTAAATTCAAAGAAGCTAACTGGTCAGGAGCTGGAGTAAGTTCCCGTGTATGCGTGTCCGACTTTGGTGAAGGCCAGTCTTTTTCACCGCCTGTTTCTTGTCCCGTTTCACCATCACAAACCTTTTTACTGCTATCAGGAACCGATCTTCTAAAAGGCCACAAACTCCAGCTTCCACCCGCACCATCATCAGGACCACCTACAAATAGGCTTTCATAATAAATTTCATATGTATAACTTATATTAACTAATATTAACATATCCTACCACTTGCTATGCTACCATCTTTAAGATTATTTGATAATTCATCTTCGGTTTGTGGTAAATCTTTCTCGGTAAACACTCATCTTAACCTTGAAGCATCTTCCCTCAGTAAATCCCAATTTGATCTAAATCTACCAATTGGAGAGTAAAACTCTGATTCTTCTTGATTATCTGGAATTGGATCATCGAGCCGACACATGTTAGGCAGGGATTTCACATGTCGGCTAAATTCCGTTTTAAGAATTTCACGACTTTGAGCAATCTCCAAATTACTTGCACACTTTCTAAGATTTCCCGTTAACCCTTCGAGTTCACCTCTCGAGTGTTCTTTATAGGTTCTGACTCTAAGTAGACCAGGACCGTGTTTGACTTCTTGCTCTATCGTGCTAATGTTTGGATTTGAATCATCAAGATCTTCAAATATTAACGGTTCGTCCACCAACGGTTCAGATATTTGAAATTCACAATTTGACTCCAAAGGCGGTCTGATTTCATTTGTGTCACCTACTTCTTCTTGATTAGATGCACCTTTTGCATAGCTTTCGGGTACAATTTCTAACGACCCTTGGCCCGTTACCAATCCCACTTCAGGTTCATTAGCATCATCAAACTGAGTTCTTGAATGGTCTTCCGAAACACTATTTTCATCAACATCTTTTTTAACATCATCTGGTGCATTAGTTTCTTCATCTTTATTTACAAAATGTTGCTCGTGCAAAACCAAACTCGTTTCCGATCTTCCACCAGTAACATCCGCATCCTCTTTTCTTGATTCTCTACTTTCCGATGAACAATTCGCTGACTCCCTCGTTTCCAACAAATCAGCAGCAATTTCATCTCGTTTCAGTCTACCAACATTCGGATCATTTCCTTCTTTCGACAAAATATTTTCATTCATCAATCGTCTCCCTAACACAAACCCTAAAACTCTAGACCCTTTAGAGTTACTTCTTGACAAATCCGGACTGCTGACATCACCAACCGGATTGTCAAAATCACAATCCATACTTTTAGACTTAACTGGAAGCTTATCTTGCGCTTTCCCATTAACATCCTCACAAGAAGACGAACGTGAGGAAACCGCTTCAACCAGTTCCTCCGAATCAACCTCCCAAAGAAAGTAAGCCTCTCCTCGTGGATCCAAATACATACCAAACTCCGCATCAACCCCATTAACATTAACATCAACAACCCGTTCTTTCGCCTTCAAAACCCCTTGAAACTTCCCAAATCTAACATACCACGGAGACGACTTCAAACTACCATCCTCTTGCTGCACCACAACTATATCAACCGCCCCGCCAAACGGGTGAAACGGGCCGGCGACAGTGTAAACCCCTTGACTGATATAGCTGCCTAGCCTCCCTACAGCATACATCTTTCTTTCCCTAAATGTAAGCCCAATTCACCAATCTATAGAGATTAATAACAGTACACAAATCAATTGGGGACCAAGCTAACCAAGATCAAATTTTTAGAATACTGAAATCGTTGCCGACACGAAATGATAGCAAATGTAAAGAAAGCTGCGGATAACGAACTGTAATTGGAATCAAAGATGGATGGTTGACTACGAAATTGTTCTAATTTATAAATTTAAACAAATCAAGAAAGGACGAACGAATAACATTAACCAAATGGGTTGAATTATTATTATGATTATTATTAATACCCACCCAGTTGGCAAATTGGGGAAAAGGGTGTTGCTTTGTTATTCACATGATCGGTTGATACGGCACAGTGAAATAAAATGACAGCCCTAGGTTTCCCAGAATGTTCTTCCTCAAATTGTTGTGAGTGCAATTGACATATGAAGGAGTTCGGTTGGTGTTACAGAGGAAAGATCGAAGGCGTACGACGTTGTGTTATGAATTCGGGTAGATTCTTTTTCGTGAAATGTCAGATGAATCGAAGACAACAGAACATGTCGAAGAAGTTAATGATGGAGGTTCGAGTTAGTTGTGAAAACCGGGTGTACCTTTATTTTTTTATTTTTTAAATTCAAATAAAAAAAGTAACTAACTAAGTTTTTTATTAGAACGACCTTGGAAGATATTGATTTTGACGTTTGAGCCTGACTCACGTAAGAACATCAAGAAAGAAACTCATTACTATGGGAAAAGCCACTTAAGTCTGGTATTGAACCTGAGATCATAAGATCCTAATCTTAAACTATCACTCTCATCTCAATAAACCAGAATGATAACTACAAATAAGTGTTGTCACATCCATTTTAGTTTTCTATTTGATTCATTCTGTTAACGAGAAAGAAATATGTGTTTATGCATTTTCTTTCGTATCAACACTTCTTTTCATTTTTGTTCGTTACAAATCGTCTTATTAGAAGAATAACAATAAGCTGTATGGTGTGGTCTAAATTATATATATTTTATTATAAATATTTCTTACATTTTTAATAGTTTTGGGTAAGTTATTATTTAATTCTACTCCTAATTGGTTTATATTTGTATTCTAATAGTTTCATGAGATAATAAGCTAAAATGTAGTATTTATGTTAAACTTGAGACCAACCAGTGAATTCAAACAAATTTTATTTATTATAATTATTAATTTTCTTGAGAACTAAGTGTGAATTAATTATTCGAGTTATTTACGGAATTAATAAATTTAGTATTCATAATATAAGATAATGAGACAAGTCAACATTGATTAACTTCCATATTCATTTTTTGTTATTCAATTGACTTATGATAATTTTCATACATTGCAATTTGGTGGAAAAGTGTAGAAAAGAAGAGTAAGAGTTTTTAGTGGGCCAAGTTCACTTTTATTCGTTATGATATAATTATTTGGACTAACCTGGCCCAAATAAAATAAAACACCTTATGTCGGTTCTCAAGAAAATATTACCAGAGGGCCAGGTAAGCATTACATGGAGGAGCACAGTGGAGAGTCGCCCTTGTCGAGGCTACGACCGTAAAAATAAAAGGAGGGAAAGTTGGCTGATTAGAAGAGTTCAACAGAGAGGAGAATTAATTGAAGCAAGCACGTAGGTTGGTTGCACTAAAAGTCATCGGACGGAAGAAAATAAAAAGCAACCAAGCACGCACACTCGTCATTTAATCGATGATTAAGAAAAGAACAGAAGAAGCAAGCAGCCAAGCATACATGCGAATTAATTTAACCAAACTACCAGGCTAGTAGCTCAATCATATTTAATTTTTTTTTATGTACCGATATGTGTGTGTGTGTGTGTATATATATTATCTTTGTTTCGTTGATTATTATGATTGGCTAAACTGCTAAACTGTCTGGGTTCAGATGAATAATTTTGAGAGCCATTTTATTTTTGGTTTTGGATTATTTATTGATTGGCTTTGTGTAACATTCCGGAAAATCTAAAATTAATTTTGAATCAAAGAAGTCAACTTTAAAAGAAGAGAGATTTAAAATTTCTCCAAAATAAGTAATGGAAAATATAAAATATGAAGGTGAAAGCATCCATATTAAAGAAATAAGAAAAGTGGACTTATCCAACATGGAAGAAATGAAGAAAGTGGAAGCATTCCACATGGGTATAAATAGGAAAGAGAAGTTTCCTCACACATTGGAAAATTATAAAACTTGGAAGCTCTTTATAAGATAAAGATTTTCATAGTAATATTCTTATATGCCAATATGCACCCAGTGGTCCTAGCGGAGGGTGCGAAGCACCCGTCGCGCACGGGCTAGGGCGATGGGGGCAATGTGGCGCTTTGATGACGCATTTTGCAATTCGCATCGCCGCTTAAGAGACGCCTTTAGTATTTTTAGAAAGTACAAGGACTAAAAGTGAAAATATGAATTTTATCATTCGCGCTACGCAAACGGATCAGGTATAAAGTCTGCGCACTACGCGAAACACAAAATAAATAAACCAAAGTTGGACAGCTTCGCGCTACGTAAAGAACCCGTATATCCTTTCTTCGCGCTACGCGAATTAACAATCTTGCATGTGAAACACGTGCCAACACGTGGCGGGTTGTCAGACCACGTGGCATACCCACTGGTGACTCAGCAAACCTAAGGTCGGTTCGCGCGACGCGAATGGCTAGATCCTTGTTCCTTCGTGCTACGCGAAGGAGCACAAAATCTGCTATAAATAGGGGGTTCATGGCACATTCCGTCTTACACTGAAACACCTTCCCTCATACATAGTTAGTCTCGTTTTGCATGTCGGTTCTCGTAATACGCGCCAAGCCCCGAAATTCCGAAGGTTTAAGCCTCAATATGCGATAGAGAGTAGAAGTGCTGCTCGTACAAGCTTAAGCTTATAAACTTCGAATACTCGCGTAAGGTAGGGATTCTGCTTAAGTTATTATTTTATTATTTTAATGGCTTAGACCATAGTCGGGGGTATAGCCCAAAGCTTGATCATAATTATGTTTACAAAGGTTATAGCTAAAATAATGTTTCTTCATGATTAAGAAACTTAAGCTTTTACATACAAGAGGATATTGTCTAATATAGTTTCTTAACGATTAAGAAACACACACTTTTATATATGCAAGGGATGTAGTTAGAATTAATGTTTCTTCGTGACTAAGAAACATAATATTTTACATACAATGGTTATAATTAATTAGCATTTATTCTTGAAGAAGAAACCTATCATAAATGTTTCTTCATGAAGAAGAAACTCAGCACATGATTGGCAAATAAATGGAAAGACTACAGGTCTAAATATTTCATTCAAACCAATGATCAGTCCATGTTTAAAGCTATGAAGATCAGACTAAAGGTCTGTAGCTGGATCAAGAGACGACCCGGGTATTTATATAAGCCTATTTCATTATAGGTTAAACATCATTCATTCACAAAGGTTTTCAAACAAGATCACCAAATTATTCAGAAAAGACAATCACAAGTGAATACGTTAAACCTTTTACAGTTAGTTATTAAGATAAACGGGTTGTTTATCTTAACAAGTCAGTCAAATGTTTATATGAGATTACGAAATCTCTGAATTTTAGGGATTACGTGATACTTAAGTTACAAGGTAGAAAATAAAAGCAACTCAGACCGAGTACACATGTGTCTGGATCCAAACATATATGTCTAGCCTATCAATCAAGGCTACGTGGCCTCAGGCTAGCAATCATAACCAAAGTTCTCCAATGGGTATTCGTTCCTGGAGAACCATAATTGTGTGTGTATGGCAAGTGGCATAAGTCCCAGAAATAAGAGATGTTTTTGCTGAGATTGTTCAAGAAAACTATCTTGTCAGTCAAGATTTAACAAATGTTTTAGAGTCAACAATTCATCAGCATATCGCTGACGTATGTTTCCCCATATTTCAAGGAAACAGATGTAGCACATATAGTAAGGAATTAGATCATTCATGAAGTTAGATGCTCGCTTATGAAGATGGCTTAGTTTTTAATCATTAAAATATTGCAAACAAGATCAAACAAGGTTTGTAAATCAAGCACTTGGATATTTATTATCCGAGAAGTTTTCAAAATAAATTAATATTTTATTATAAGCTAAGTATTCCGCTAAATAACCCGCAACTCTGATATATTTACAAAACAGGTACCAACTATGGGTCACACGCCTAGGCCTTAAGTCGGGGTGTGACATTTTGCTTTGGTAAAATTTTTATTGTTCTTTGGTCATGATGCTTATGTGTATTTGGTATTAATTTATGGTCAATTCTTGATTCCTTAAACTAGTTTATGGTATATTGTTAACGTATTTCATAGGAACGGTAATTGAAAGTTTAGAGATACCTTATGTTTTGCCACTTGAGAGACTGGGAGGTAATTAAGTGTCGTCTGTTTTGGTGTTTTACGGGTTTGGGTAGTGATTGTACGAGAGTGAGTTAACCTCGATTCCCTTAGATTCCTACAGATCCTAATTATAACCGAATTCAGTGAAAATACCCCTTTACGCCTTGGGGTGTTTTGTGATTAGAGAGACCGGGAGGTAATTTAGTCTATGGGTACCTTAGCATAGTTAGGTAAGGTGAGACCGGGGGTGATCCGAACCATTAAACCGTTAAGCTTTACATGGTATTTAGGGTTCTTAAGTATTGTTGGTGAGACCGAGAGTGTAAGGCCCCGATCCCGGTAACCCTACTTAGCGTTGGATTTACTCATAAACTCAGTTTGTTACAGCGGAAGTCTATACAAATCGCAGCGGAAATTTAAACATTTTATATAACAACCTTATTCTCTAACTATTCTGCAATATGGATAGCCTCGTATGCGCCTCAAGCTTGCCACGTCATCAATAATACCTGCATGCATACTAAAAGTCAGCTACACGCTGAGTGAGTTCTAACGTTTCCTTGTTTTCACAACATACGATTTATAAGCAAATCTCATCTTTCAAACATTTATATATATCATAGTGTTTATAATTCTTTATTTACATCCTCTATGTCTGTCTATCAATCATTTCATAACTATTCTTATACGCCTGCTGGTAACTGAGCCTCCTACTCTTACTTATAACCACGCCTCCTATCTTTGCTCATAACCGAGCCTTCCTATCTTTGCTCATGACCGAGCCTTTCTATCTTTGCTCATGACCAAGCCTTCCTATCTTTGCTCATACCCGAGCCCTTCCTATCTTTGCTCATAACCTAGCCATTCCTATTTTTGCTCATAACCGAGCCTTCCTTGCTCTTAACCGAACCTTCCTTACTCTTAACCGAGCCCTATAAAGTTAGAGGGATTTGCTATTCTAACTTATTCTGCATGCATGAGGCCCGAAGGCTCTACGCATGAACCTATACACATTCTTCTATACATAGCATTCATACTCATTGATATTCGTATAACCTTCTACACAAGCATTAGTAGGATATATTCCTTAACTCTTTCTATCCTAGCTATCATTCAACATTCAAACATATATATATATATATATATTAATAAATTAATATATATAAACACATTCTTACAAGATACATGTCATGTACTAAAGTCACATATATCTATTCTTTCACATAGGAGTATGCATACAACCCCAAAAACGTTTAAAGGAAAAAGGGGGCTAGAACTCACCTGTAGACGACTCCTTTCTGATTTAATCGTAATGCCTTTCTTCAACTCGGCTCGGCTAACTGTTAATAACGTACACATATTAATCCTCTATATTTGTTTATTATTTATTTTCTTGAGTTAACGAAGTTAACTATCTAAGCTAACCGAGCCGGCATGTAACCTTCATAAACCGATCGTATTAGTTTATTATACTTAACTTTATTTTATTAACGAACCGACTTCGTTAGTTTGCATCCCTAAGGATCTTTACTATTATCATATATACATATATATATATATATTATCATTATACTTCTTTCTTTATTATTAGTTTACGTTCTCAATACGTCTAAGAGTTAACATTTCTTTAAACGTGTTCGGGTTCGTGTTGGGTTTATATTTGATTCATGCTTGGTTACGCTCTCATTCATACTTTTTATAAGTTAGCTATTTATATTAACGAACTCATATTACTTAAGTATTCTTAACCATTCGGGCTCGTGTCGATTCATATGCTTAAACTTTCCTAACGATTCAGGTTTCGGGTCTCATTTAGTTTCTTATCTTTTTCTTGTATTATTAAAGCTTTTATTATAATTATTTTTTATTATTATCTTCTTTTATTTATTTATATATTATTATTATTATACCCCTTCACCCTCCCCTACATTATAAGCAGATCCCAAGACCCCTTCCACTTGTCTTTCTTCACATTCACTCCACAACCACCACCCGCCACTCCCTATTCCGACCATGACATCGATGGAACAGGAGCAGAGGAGGCTGAGTCGAGCACCACCCTCATCCTTTCGATTCATCTCCTTCTCCTTCCCTACCTACTCACGGCCACTACATCGCTGCCACTTTCTTACCTTTTCGGCGACCTCGACAACAACATCCAGGAACATAGGAGGACCGGCTCTAGTTGCTTAACATCACATCAGTTTGCACGGCCTGTGTCGCATAAAGGTTTCGCACGTCATGATTCGCACGGGATCTTGCTTCGTTCGGAACCTCGTTTCGCTCGGAATCTCGCTTCGCACGAAATCTCGCGTCGCACGGAATCTCGCGTCGCACGGAAATTTCGCATCGCACGAAATCTCGCGTCGCATGAGATCTCGCGTCGCACCCACTTCACACATGGGAAACTTCCAATCCGGGTCCCATAAGAGGTCCAGATCTGGTTCAATTAGGCTCGCGTAGGGGTTTGGTCTGAATCGCATACAGGTTTCAAATTCGGTCGCTTGTGACAGCGGGTTCGGAGCTGTTCGACCGCTCCAGTTGGGTTCAGATCTAGCGGGTCTGATGAACCAGTTGAAAGGTCCGGGTTCTGTATTTTCACGCTAGTTATCCGAGCCGACTAAGTTTAATCCGAGGTTACTCGGACCTCGTTAAAGAGAACCAGATTCACTTGTTACTACTTGTATTATTATGTGTAATCAGTTTTGACAAAAACCCGTTCTTTTGCTTGGTTCATTTTGAGTTTGTTTGAGTCGGTTATAGGCTCGTTTGCTATTAATTGTAACGAAAAGAGAATGAAATGTAAATAAATACTTATAATGTTTACCTTACGGATTTGATTAAATCTCGACTACTTGAACCTTTAAACGAATGTTCTAAAATCTGGGGTTGAACGAAAAGGATGGAGTGTCTATAGAACTTTGTGTGTATGGGTGTGACAATGATTGAAGGATGATGATGAAATGATGAGGATAAGGATGAGATTAGGGTTTAAGGGTTTAAATAGGCAAATCTCAAAAGCTTTTAGGCCCATAATCACTTTTAAGTCCATTAACTCCTCTTAATCTTATCCACACTCTATATATTATTAAATTAATTTAATAACGTCTCTCGACTCGACAACTAAACTATACCCGAATTAATTTATTTTATTATTTATTGATCTAGCATACTTTAGTTATTTATTAAGTTTCATATGTTTAGAATTTGGTTACCAATTATAAATTCAATTCCGAGAGTTTACTAGTTGACTAGTAGGATTCATAGCCTAGGCAGTTGTTTCCTCTATTTGAGTTCCAGCCCGATTTATTCGTGTCTAGTTTCTGTATCAATTTTAGTTTAAGTATTCTTTAGTTTATATCTATTAATTAAAAAGACAAAAATCAATTAATCCAGTTTAGTTTAGTTGAATCAGAGTCTAGTTAAGATATCGCTAGTGTCTCATGGGTTCGATATCCAGACTTCATTAGGCTTTACTACAGACAATAGGTACACTTGCCTGTCTAGTGGTCTAGCATTAGGAGAGTCTAGGTTTATAAATTTAAAATTAGAGTGTCTAAGTTAGGTTAATATTTTATAGACCGCATTTAGAACATCAAGTTTTTGGCGCTGTTCTTGGGGATACTTAGGCGATAGCGAAACTAGCTTTGATTGAACTTAATTACTTAATTGGTCTTTTTGTATCTTGAGTTGTGATGTGTCTTAGATTTAACGTGTCTAGTTGTGTTTAGGATAATTTAGTTTCTTTTTTTATTTTATCGAGTCTAGTTAATATGTTTAATAGATCGAGTCAGCTTAGGAGTATTTTATCACAAAGATGGAGATAATGTTGGAAAGAGCCGAAGAAGAGGAATGTGAAAGATTTCATAAATTAGAGGTAATGGAAGCCAGGATTGATGAGTTGATAGAAAGAGAAAGACTCCGTAAATTAGAGGCACTAGAAGCTAGAATAGACGAGTTGATTGCTAGATATCAATTTGAGAGTTTTTCTTACAAGGAGCAGCAAGCCATCTATGAAGAGGAGGAGGCCATGCGTGAGGATATCACTTTGGAACCAAAGACGATAATGGGCGAGCCAGTCCCACATCCGGTTTAGTAAGAAGTTAAATCTACCGATCAGTAATCCCATGCTTTGGATCTATGAAACAGAACCAATGGATAATGAATTCTGGAGTGATGATGACGAGGGCGTGATAGAAAAGATGGAGTTGGAGCTACTTGATTACACTACATCCTTAATTGAAAATGTTGTTGAGGAGCTAGTTGACCAGATGGAAGATGACAAAGAGGAGGAGCATGCACCGTCTTGGGAGGATGAGTTTGGTGATGAGTTGGTGGGTTTACTAGTTTTTGAAGACCATGAAGAATTTGACCCTGTTGGCAATCTTATCTACTTAGAGACACTAATCATGGGGAAGCCAGCAATAGAGATCAAGCGTGCACCAAAAGAAAAAGAAAAGGAATTGGCAACAGAGGAGGATCAGAAAATGGCAGTAGTTGAGTCACCACATCATATGATGGTTAGCAGGTCTGTGGAGGAACTAGATACTGGACCGTCATCGAAATTGACAAAGACACATAAGAAGGCGCGGAAATGCTTGGATCAACATGCTTTGAGGGTTCAAAAATGGTGCATTAAGAATTATAGGACAACCCTGAAATGCAAGAATAACCATTTCCCCCATTATATGCCACATTTTAGGTTAGGTCTGGGTAAATTTAAGTATTGGTGATCCGACCCGTTTGAATGTTTTAAATTACCTTTTAATTAACTATGTGTTATTTGATTAAAAAAGCTAGACGAGTGGAACTAAACGGGTTAGACCGGCTTTGGATAAAAAAAAGCCTCCTGATTGAGATTTCGAGAGCAAGTCTGGTTGAAGACTATTCTGTAAACTTAGCGCTCCTCGAGAGGCAACTCGGCAATATGTTTTGTTTTTATTTTTGGTTCTCGTTCTTTATTGTGCCGTTTATTTTCTATTTTTGCTATCAAGTTGCTCCAGTATTGCTTGTGAAAGTTTGATGATTTAGGGTTTGAAGCAAGTGTGGAGAAGCCATTTGCTGATTGATTGCCGCTTTTGTTCGTAAGTGACAGCTTGGTAGAGAGCAATGGAGTGTGAGGCTTTCGTTCGAATTGGAGGGCATATAACACTACTTACACATGAGCAATAAGCCTAGAAGACATGAGTGACATTCGAGGCCTAACTTTCCTTATGAATCAAGAAGCTCTTATGTCCACAACTGACATGGAATGTCTAGGTTGTTACATTTGCACCAGAATTGTCATGCAACATCTCGGATTTATCGTATTTCGTTTATGTTTTACTTGATTCAGGAATGTAATTTGGATCTTTCGTATTTATAAAAACTTGGATTTATTAGTATTTAACTTATTTTATATGCTCATAACTTTCAAACTCGTCAAACTTTCCTTATTACTATTTTCCTCAAAACCCTGGCCTCCAAAACCCTAAATACTTCTGTAATCTCAGCCTCCACCTTTAATTTTCGTTCATATGGTGTTCATGGTGTTTTTTTTTCAAGAATCTTCATTATACGGTTTAACTTTCATGTTTCAAAACCATTTGACTCGTATTCTCTTATCGTTCCGTTATCTTTCCGGATAAGTTGTCTTCTGATAAAACGTTTGTTTTCATCCAACTAACAAAAGCCCTAAATTAATTTATAGATTGATTGGGTTTTGTTGGTAAATTACTCCCTGTCCCGTTTAAGGTTATAAAAGTCAATATTGGTACGTTTTCAATTACTATACCTTTTGGTCAAAACTAGCTTTCAGGACGGAAGACTTTTATGTTTTTTTTTTTGATATTTTGAGTTTACTGTTCAGAACCTGACTCCCGATTTGAAGTTCGGATTCTTAATTATACTAGGTCGCTTAAACGTTAAAAATCTCATATCTTGAGTTGTACTCATCAATTTGACTTGATTCCAGCGGCTATGTTCTCAATCCTACCTTACCGTGGCAAAGTTTCAGGCTCATTCGTGTTGGATCAGTCAGTACATTAAAGACTCAAGCATCGTTAATCTTTATTTTATTATTTCTATCTCACCTAATTAATTATGTGAGTAATCACTCCCCTATTTAACTGCTTTTAAAATATTTTTTGGGAATTTATGCATACTTATTCATATTTTCATCTTACATATTATCCAAATCATAATTATCGTGGTTGATCAATTGAATGCTTATATGCTACATGCTTTCTTACTTATTTATTTATTTTATCGCACTTGGAGAGCTCTGTCATTGAAATCTTTCATTTGAAGTCTATCATACACATTCTTAGTAGCCAAAGCCTGATTCGCAAGGCAATGGCCAAACGACACCAGTTATTTGCTCTTTCATTTAACTGTTGATGCTCACAATAATGGTTTGCTTGTTTCTTACATATATTATATTTATTGTCAAAATTTGGTGATTACTTACTCAACCTCGTGTTGATAAATATATTCTATTTTGTACACATATGCAGGTTATTCTTATTATTTGGTTTGAAGTGAAGGTTGAAATGTCACACCCTAACCTAAGGCGGAAATGCCGGGACGTGATTCGATTGCTAACAGCTCGAAGATACTATCATAAATATAAATGACAATATCTAATTAATTATTTTGTTCAAATAACACACACCATATTCAAATACAACAAAACAATTCAAATAAATAACTACAATCATTTAAATTCAAGTTTGTCTTCAACATAACCCTAAGGTCTTTCTAAGTGTCAATCCTTCAACTCAGGCAACCTGCATATGCGGTAGAAAATGGAGTTTTGTCAACAAACATGTTAAGTGAGTTTATCACCAAGTTTTGACACCAAAGTAATGTTTATATAATAAATAAGCAAAACGTAATAAATGCGACAATGAAATCAAACCATAAGCAAGTAAGTTATCGATTAAACCATTGCCAAGCGAATCGGGCGCATGTAATCAAACATGAGCAAAAAAGAATAACACCGTTGCCAAGCGAATCGGGCGGTGGTCAATAGAATGAGAAACCTCTCCAAGGGGAGATGTCAAACGATTGCATACAAAGACAAATAAGCACATAAGTAGATTTGATTAATCACACACAATTACACGTTTGCTATTTTTGATATGTATGTATATATAGATATGTATGTATAGTATGATATACGCGTATGTCCCCAAAACATTTGTGAAAATTGAATAAAAGAGGGGAATGATAAAACTCACCTGATTGAATAAGCCAAACGGGAATGATTACGACAAGAAAGTGAAAATCACGCTCTTCGAGAATTACCGACAAGAATCCTAATTAAATAATATAATATTATGAATGAATTATAAATGACACAATACGTATAACAAATTTAGGATTTCGATGTGATTTGAGTTATATTTATGATTGGTATATTATGGATTGAACGATTGATCTCTACGAATTATTGTTATCGTTTAATTATAAAATAATTGTTTATTATAAAATCGAGTTTATGAATAATTAGTTTAAATAAATATGAGTTGAGACCTATTATGACAATAACCGTTTAAATATATAATTATCGTAAAATTTATCTCTTAAAATCTTTAATGAAATCCGATGGTAAAAATATAATTAATACATCCAACTCATTTAATACATTTATTATAGTTTTGTTTAAAACGGATAATGCACACACACACACACACACACACACACATATATATATAATATAGTAAATATGAAAAATTTTACAAAGACGTTTTACGACGAGAAACACCAACATTAATGTCAGTTTTTAACAAAATAAAGATGTTCTATTATTAATAATACACACACACACACACACACACACACACACACAGGGTTAGGTTAGAATAACCCACCCACTTGAGTTGTGAAAACTCTAAAAACTCATTCTCAACCACATGTTTTTAATTAAAGATTAAATCTTGTGGTCCACAATTAAAGTTAATATGTAAAACTTTATTTACATTTTCTCTCTTCTGAAAACATATATAAAAATTACTAAAAAATGTAAAAAAAATAGCAAAACATTTTTTTCTATATTTTCGATGCTTTGTATTAAATGTAACAACATATATTACATGTAACAAAAAAAAAAGCGATGTTACATAGGGTTTTCACGGGTTTTCTTAATTCAAGAGGGTTTTCAAACTATACTTATCCTATATACATATATATATATATATATATATATACTGGGGTGGGTTCTAGTGAAAACTTCTCTTAAAGAGAAAACTTAAAAACTTCTAAAAACTTCTAAAAAACTATTTTTAACTTAAAAAAAAAAATTTTTTTGAAGTTTTTTTTTCCATTATTCTTATATATTGTTATTGGTTCCAAAAAAAAAAAAACTTGTCGTTAACCTCGTCGGTATAGTGCGCATGTGTAATAGTGTGCATTGCATATATGCAAAAGTGTTTGTATTGCATAGAATACAACATTATTGCACATATTTGATACACACCATTGTATATATGAAATATAAGACTAATACACACATCGAATACACATTAGTACGTATGTGTAATACAACATTAAAGCACATGTGTACCACATCGACTTTTATTTTATTATTATTTTTTTTCTATATAATACAACACTACTACACATATACAATACACAAATATTGAATATATGCAATAAAACACTACTAAACTCAAAAATACATAGTAATACACATGTGTAATACAACGGTATCGCACAGTAATACGTATGTGCATTACAGCGGTTTTTTTTATTATTTTTTTATTATTTTTCGAGTGAAATATAAGAAAATATAAGAATAATGGCTAAAATAGAATTTTGAAAATATTTTTTTATTTTTAATTAAAAACAATTCTTTAGGAGTTTTTAAGTTTTCTCTCTAAATGTGAGTTTTATCTTGATCCTCTCCCTATATATATATATATACACACACACATTCATACTTAGACACATGGAACTTGTAACGAGATCATTGGACACGAAACGTGAACTTTATGATGTCGGTTTAGATAAAATATTGTTTATTTGACATTTAATATTAATTACAATGTATTATAAATCATTAAAATAGGTTAAAAAATAACTAAAAATAATAATAACAAAAAAAGGAGCTACCTGGGACTCGAACCCGCAACCTGTGACAGGACCAGTGGTTGAAGACATACCCTAGCCAACTGAGCTAGGGTGTCAGTTGGTTAAGATGCGTAAACAAATCGTTACATACAAAACTTAATAAAAACCCAAATTGTTGATGAACCCTAAATTATACAATCCATCAATCCGTTGAATGTTAGTTAAATTGATGTTAGGGTTATTGTTAAACGATGTTATACGAACTGGATACCTATTTTAATTACCTCGAATGATGATGAATTCAGGGAGAACTACTACTCCCGTCACGACGGCAAGAACAGAACCCGAACAGGGGGGTACGGCCAAATTCACAGCAATTCAGGTTAGGGGTTTTGTTCGTTGGTTTATATAAGAAGTGAAGACGCGTTGAATTGAGTTATGATTAACCCTAGGATATATAATTGATTTTTAGGTTTAAGGCGGTTTGGTTAATATCTCAATTCTCGTCACACAAGATCTAGTTTCTTAATTACTGATGTCGGTTAGGCCGATAATGGCAAGACGAATCATAAACTTGATTCAATTCATAGTTTAGATCGACAATTGTAGTTCAAGTAAGCTAAACGGTTTCACGGTATGGTCAAACGGGTATGAATTCGGGTCTGAGTAAACGGGTTTGGAAGATTATAACTATAAGTTGCATTTTAGTCCCTGGAGAATTGATGTGGATACAATAAGGGTTAAAGTTTTAGTTTTGGGCTATAAATGTATATTTTCCAAAGTTTTATATATATTAAATTACTTTAATAAACAAATATAAAATTCTCGATAAACGCGATATTTTTCAGTGTTAAATTTCCCGAACATAAAACGGGTCGGGTAATAGGTATAAGATTGTATGTAGAAAACCCGAGTTGTTACATGAAGATCACATAGAATTGGCTTTAGGTTATAAATAAAAGTCAAATTGTTATTAAATTATTTGTTTTGGTTTTATTTGTAATTGATTGAGACTTGTGTACTTGATTTGAAATTAATAAAGTAATTTTAGATACTGTCACTAATATTGTTATGTTAGTGCCTTGTGAGCTGTGAATCAACTATTCATGCCCCGACATATTTCACCGTAGGTTGGGGTGCGACATGCCAATCTTTATGAGGTTTTCCCTACCATCGTAATTAGGATATAGGATTTGCCTATGGTGTCCTCTTGAACACCTTGTTAACTAATCATTATTGATGAGGTTTGTCTTAATAACTCAAAAGATACTAGAGTTTGATACCAATTTGTAAAATCCGACCCCTTTTATCACCAATATTGCCTATTTTATCCAATACGTGCTTATAGAGTTTTCTTTGGTTTCCATAGTGGAGAGTTAATAGGAGGTCACTCATCTTGATACTGCTTCCACCTGAGCACTCTTAATCATGGAGTTCTCATCTCATCCACCACCATTAAACCCAAAACATGCAAATCTAAAGCGGGACAATCCCGGTGAACTAAAAATTCGTCATTTACTCTACTGATGATATGAATTTTGGCTAGCGTGTTACAATCACCCCATTATAGACGTATCATCCTTGATGAGGTACGAGGAGGTATCTATAAAGGAAAGCTACATAAGAATCGTGAATATAATGCTATTTAATGGTCAACATCCTAGTCCAGTTTCTACCCATTATCTCAAAAATTTTAGTTATAAAATCTTTGTAGGAAAGATCTTGAGCTCTGACACCATAAGGGGGTCGTTGTAAATTTCAATACCCTAAAAATCCCACATTGGTCGTCAAAAATTATACGTGCTTAGGTGGAACTTGGAAGGAGTATCTTGACGAGCGGATTTTTTTTTTCGAAAGTCTTAACCAGGATAACCAAAACAAATCATTCGAGCTCCTTGTGGATACAACAAATCACCTACCTTTTATTAGCGCCCGACATGAGTGTTCGTCAACCCACAAACCTGCACACTGTATATATGATTGTTTTCTTTCAAAAGACGGTGAAATGTAATAACAAACACACGAGACTAGTCAGGAGTTAGATACATAAACTATATATAAATAATGGTCTCTCATGCGTTTAACCCGTTTTAGGTTTTTCACGAGCATGGATCTAATAAACGGTTTATACTACTCCTCTCAAACCATACTTCTCCTTTCTTTCTTCCTCTTCTGTAAACAACGATTACAGATTTTTGAACTGCTACTGCAACCACCGTCACCACCTTTGAATCCTTTGCACCTTTTAATTGATTCATACGCCTTGAATCGATCACCGTTCCTCATCTCCAGTTCCCTGTTGATCGAAATCGTTTGGATTCAACACTCTACATCGATTCTAACAAGGTATGTTATAACTTAAAACATTCAAGGTATCTAATCGTCATTCTTTCCTAAAACTTAATAAAAAACACTAGCGATGGTCGATTGGTGAAAACCCCGTGATCAATATTTTTTCATGATTTTGCAATCCGTAATCCTACTAATTTAAATACTTAACGATTTGGGTTTTGCTTGTCAATTCTTACTCTTATGAAACACAGGCTGAGGATTGTTTGAAGAAGGAAAAAGTTCAGCTTCGATGTAACAATTTCAGATTGGATCCTGTTGCAAATATGTTTAAGCAAGTATTACTTTGGTCATATAACGGGTTTTGTGTATTCGTAATTGATTGATTATTTTTTGTGTTAAACTCATTCCATTCTTCGTGATTTTATTATTAGGTTCAGTAATCTAAACAGATTATATAATGAGATTTTTTTATTTCTTTGAAAACCCCTATTCCGTTCTCACAAGAATTTCCAAATGCTTATGCATTAGTAAAACTTTATGCTTTTCTTGTATTAACTCGATGAACCTTGAAGCTATTATTATTGTTTACTGATATTATGAAGTATATTATATTTGCAGGAATTAGCTAATTTGTATTTTTATGGGTTAGTCAATTTGGAATATGAACCATCTAATGAGCCGATTTCAAAACTTGAATTCGAGTTTGAAAGGTGAAGATTAACTAAGAATGATGCAATGGAGTTGATTTATGACGAGGTATGGCCATAATCCATGAATCTTTATTATTTTCTTTTCTTTTACATTAATCCCTATTGTTCATCTGTTTATTATAATTTTCATTTTCTGATGCATGTTTGGGGTTTTCACGTTTTGTAGCCTTCTGATTAAATTGACCGGTTGGAATCTAGGTTTGACCACATCTTGATTCCTAGATTCAGTTAAGGAGTTGAAGAATCGCAAGTTTTACAATTAATTTTGTGAGCAATTTAGGTTTAATTTAAGTGAATGAGGTTTTGTTTATCTGATATGATTGCAGACAGATATATGAGTATTATAGTAAAATTGCTTATGAATCCAACCAAACGATTTACAATGAAGTGACAGGTAAGCGGGCAACAAGCTGCGCCGCAACCCCCTTTTGGATAGCAAACTCAGTCCTACTAAAAACAAAGTCTTGATTCTTACGAGCCGATAAATTGCTATGCATGACTTTTTGAACTCTGTTTAGAAGGTCCACGGCATCTGGAGCTAAGTAACCAAAAGTGTCAAAGGCAAAGGGGATAAACATGTGTTGAGTTCAAATGCTTTATTAATAGCAGGAGGATGTGGAAGGTTATTAATTGGCTCCGGATGATGAGTTTTTTTGAGGATGGAATATAATTGTATCATGTAGCTTTTGGATCATACAAAAGTGTTTATAACGTTTAAATGTTGGGTGCTGCTTAGTTGGGTTGTATATTTATCATTTTGGGATACTTATTGTAGCTACAATAGTGTGGTTATAAATTGGGATGCTTATTGTTGCTGCAATAATGTGTGTATTCCCGTACGCATATGCTTTAATTTGCATAATGAGGACGTTTAGGTATTTAATAATAGTCACCCAAAAAGAGCTTATTTTAACGCCTGGCCTACATGAAATATAACAATGAAAGGACCAACCACTTGAGTTTTTTCGATGGAAATGAACATTACTATAATTTAGTTTGACAAAATAAACTCAACTTAAGTACATAAACTATTCAACTTATTACCCTTTTATCACTTATCCTTTTAAACCAACCAATAATTAGTAATAAAGATGAACATCAACATCAGTTGACCATACCAAATACTTGTCCGAATTTTGCACGATCTCCAGAATTAATTAGACATTTGAACTTTCTGGCTGGTTTGGTTTTGTTTGATGGGTCAGTAAATCATACGTTTTTGTTACATCAGGTAAAACTAAGAGCTACAATAGGGTTTTGAGGAAAATCGTAACCATGATAAGGTAATTAACCGTTCAATAACCATTTAGAAACAAAAACTGAAATACTTAATTGAAACTTTACACCATTTTTTTTTAAACACTTAATTGAAACTTTACATCATTTTTTTTCTTTTTGCTTTTCAAATTTAACATATATATTCTATGTAAGACTTAAAAGATCTTAAGGGTAGGTTGAGAAATATTTATAAAAAAGTAATGCTCATTATTTCAAGTTTGAATACTATAAAAGGCCTCTAACGATATTGAGGAATGTAAAAATCAAACTTGTATAAGCAAACAATATTGTGTTTGTATGTAAGATATTAATCAAAGCAAAAAACCAGACAAACGGAGCAGAGGAGCAAAGTAATGAGAAACAAAAAGTTCCTTTTGTTTATAACATTCTCATATCCCTTACTTGAGCCCAAGAATGACCAACACCAATAATAATCAAATACTATAATTCAAAATCTTTTCTTGTCGTAAAGCATACATGGAGTTCCAACACATTTATGAAACACAACCGTTACATAATTCAAAGAACATCCTCAATAGATAGGCAGTAGTTAAAGTTTGTTTAAAACATGAACATGTTCGCGTTCGTTTATGTTCGTTCATTTAAAATCTAAATGACCAGTTCATGAACAAAAACATTAGTTGAATAGTTGATATTACATAACAGTTTATAATGACTAGAAACTAGGATATAGCGATAGACGAAGACCCTTTTTTTATATAACTATACAATCAAAATAAACTGAAACCGAACCGAAACAAAGCCCGAATAAGCTGAAACGAAAATAAATAAATAAACCTAGCCCGATCATCTCGGTCTAAAGCATTATAACCATGCAAATATATAAATTCTGAATGACTATAACAAACTTCCTTATAATAAATTAAATTTAAATCCTAAAAACATATTCACAATAATAGAAACAACAAATGTAAAAGAAAAAAAAAAACCTTGATGCATATTACGTCAACAACTAAACTTCATAGTAGTAGTAGTAATAATAATAATAATTCTCCCCAAAATGAAATTAAACCGTAAATGAGAACAAAACCAAATATTCGTGTTACTTGTTTCAAATACATGTGAATTGAACTTACTATGCCAATAATAGCCAAATACAGCAAGCCTATACAAACATACAAGAAAACCACAAACTAAACTTCATAGAAGTAAATAATATAATAACTCTTCACAAAATGAAATGAAAACGCATATGGCAAGAAAACAAAATATTCGGGTTGTTCGTTTGAGATACATGTGATAGTGAACTTAATTAGGCTTGAGAAATTCAAATCCATTAATTGAATCAAAGCCCAATTCACTATCAAGCCTAAAATTAATCTCAAACAACAAAATAGTATGCCACATTAATGAATAGATTATGAGAATCCATTTGAGGTGATCTATTAAATAGCATATACGTTACGCATACCCTAACAAGTACACACAAACGTAAATATAACAAACAAACTAAACTGTAAATCGAACTCCATCATGCAACCTTTAATTTAAGAGAATTTTACATATAACCCCTCCTTTTAATACATCATACAATAAAAAAATATATGTCCACAATAATATTGAAAAAAAGAAAAAATAAAAGTAACCGGTGTGAGACACGAATTAAAAACTAGTGATATTATAAATTTATAATCCTCGTATTAAAACAGAATTAATTAAAGGGAATGGTAATTACTGGATGATTGAAAAACAGAAAAAAGGTTAAGAACACTCTTTGGTGGGCCATTTTGGCGAATCATTTCCACCATCATTACCTTTTAAGTTTTATCTTCAACTTAAAGCTTCACCTTCATGATTAGTTTTAAGATTACAATTTTTCTTTGGCACTTTTGTTGTAGAAAAAATCGTTATAAATGGACAAATTGAAAAAAAGTATGTGTGATGTCATGTGATTTGATCTTATATTTTACCCTTATATTATATTAGAAATTTGTTAGTCATTTATAAATAATATAACTAACTTTTAATCAGAATTTAGTATAATTATTATTTATCATAAATTATTCTGTAACTATGAATGTTCCTTTTAAAAAGGGGGAAAAGAAACAAACGCACATTTTTAAACATTATAGTATTTTACTTTTTAGGATCTAAGTTTTTGACCATTTATAGAGTTAATTCGATACATAATCTAATTGGTGGTTTGGCCTAATGGCTTGACCTGTCTTTGCTAACTCTTTAATGTTCCAAATTTTTAATGCTTCTTTCTCTTAATAGAGTCCCTTGACTACAACTTTTTTTAGTTATTCTTTTTATGTGTTTTATGTATTGTTTGATTATCTATTTATGTATAAAAGTATGTTTTTTTTATTTTGTTTAAAATATGATAATTATTTTTATGTTTAGTTTCATATTTGTAATAAACTTAACTGATACTGAGCGAATTCATGTCAACTCGCCTACGTAACACTCGTGTTTTTTTTTCCAAGTATGTTAACTTGACGAAATTAGTTTTTGGGTTTAGTTTTGGTACCGTAACAAACGTAGCCGATACCACCTGAATTCGGGTCGATTCGCCACTGCAATGCCCGTCTTTTATCGACAGAATAAATGTCGTTTTAAATATGCTATCTTTTGTATCAAATGATATACGAGTTTCAATACTATTTTTGGTGCCTATTAGTTTATTTTTAGGGCATAATGTATATACTGGCACGAACCTAATCGATGGCAACCAAATTCGTGTCACTTTGATTATAAGTTGTATGTGTCTGTATACTCTTTTGGGCGTTTAGAAACTTAATTTTTATTTAGCACTGGTGCTGTAAAGAACTTAAACGATACTAGCCAAATTCGTGTCCCGCTGCCTCAACGCCGCGGGTTTATTACCTAGTTTCTTTTAATTTTGATATCGAAGTTGTGACACCAGCCCAAAATCTATAATCTAAGACCACCTTTATCAACATCCAGCACCAACTGATCCTTCCTACGACTAATAAGACTATAAGAGAATTAGTTACCTATTTTTTAATAGTAATTTGCAAATGATGTATTGCCGTTAAATTTAATTTACTGCTTTAACCATATAATTAAATTTAAACAGCCAATTAATAACCATATTAAATGGATTCAAATTTGCCAATGAGCAGGTTGTGGAATGGTAAGAAAGAGAGACTTGATGTATCATGTGACCTAGGTTTGATTCATGCCTTATCATTTAGTTTCGACGGCATCGGTGATGATAGAAGACTAGGCGAGTATGTGGTGTCCATTAGTTGGATCTTTGAACCGAACGGGTTTTATCTTACCGCATGTCATGCCTTCAGGCGTGTGCTTACGGACGTTGGTCTTAGGTGAGGGTTTTCCCCGAATCGAAAGACGATTGACGTATCTCGATATAATAAATTTAACCAATAACCCAATTGAAGGATTCATTGACCGTTTAAAAAAATAGATTTAGAGAATGTATTTGTATACATAATAACAGAATACATCCTAGTGAATATTTTTTTAATATATGTACGTCAATGATAGAATTAAGTTTTTGGGGAAAATAATCCTCGCCTCTTTTCATTCATCTGTCTTAACATATAAACGTCATATAATATATAATTTAGGCAATGATTTTACAATAATTTTAGGAGATAATCATGTCATCATACAATATATATCATTTATACAAATTCTATTCTCTAATATACCCCAGCAGTATAAGCAAGAGGATCACAGATGCTTAGACTGTCTCGAAAATCTTCAAACAAGGCACGCAGTAATCCCTTGGTGAAAATATCAGCAAGCTGATGATGCGCGCGAAGAGACGTGTAAAACTCAGATTTGACCTCTTTGAACCTTTTCTCTAACAAAATGGATGTCAATTTCAATATGCTTGGTGCGTTGGTGCTGAACCGGGTTGCTCGAAAGATAAATAGCACTGACATTATCACAATAAACCAATGATGCCCGAGACGGAGGGCGGCCCAATTCAAGAAGTAGATTGCGAATCCAACAAAGTTCAGCCACAACATTAGCAACCCGTGATACTCTGCCTCGGCACTGGATCGAGAAATTGTGAATTGTCTTTTCAATAACCAGGAGATTAGGTTGTCACCTAGATAGACACAGTATCCAGAAGTAGATCTACGGGTGTCCGGGCACCTTGCCCAATTAGCATCAGTGTACGAAACTAAGATTGAAATCTGACTACGATGCATGTAAAGACCTTTGGATACGGTACCCTTGACATACCTTAAAATCCTTCGAAGAGCGTGCAAATGATCAGTACGTGGTGCATGCATGTGCATGCCAATTTGTTTCACATCGTAGGAGAAATCAGGCTGTGTAAAAGTCAAGTATTGTAAGGCACCTGCTAATCGTCTATACATGGTCGTATATGTAAGTAAAGTGCCAGAGTCGACACTAAGCTTACCTGTAGTGTCAATGGGTGTGTGTGTCGGGTTACACTGTGTAACATCTCGAAAATACCCCATTCAAGTATTGGGCTAAAAGTGTCATTTCTGGAACTTTAGGGGGTGAAAAATAAATTTTTTTTTCGGTTTTTCAGACCCATCGCGTTACGCGATGGCTGGATGGATTAAATCATCGCGTTACGTGATGCTCTTCCCCAGAAATCAGAAAAGGGGGCGCCGCGCTGCGCGATGACCAGGGATCAAGGGGGCATCACGCTACGCGATACCCCATTAAGCAAACCAGGGACACGTGGCCAACCACGTATTAACACGTGGCAGCTTCAGGTTTATTGCGGCGTCGCGCTACGCGATGGCCCAACAAGATGCCCATCGTGCTACGCGACGGTCTTCAAAACTCCGCCTATAAAAGGGGGCTACGGGATTTGATCCCATTGATCACATTTTCACCTCCATAATCACACACTTAACATTGGAGATCGTGCCTAGCTGTTGTGAAGATCCGAGGTCCTGTTTTCTTGAAGTTGTAACGACTCGTAGATCAGTTAAGCGAGTTAGAAGCAAGGTTCTGTCAATCGAGCCATCATTCTACTATAGTAATTAGCATTCCCAAGTACCGGTATAAGATAGGGGTTCTGCCCAAATATTATTTTATTATATTGATCTAAGCCATACAATAAGATATAGTCAGATATAGTTTCTTCACAAATTAAGAAACATTCCTTACAAGAGGTATAGTTTTCTTTACAACTAAGAAATGTAAGATTTTACATACCAGGGATTATAGTTATTCAATGTTTCTTCTTGAAGAAGAAACATATCAATAGATGTTTCTTCATAAAGAAGAAACTCAACACATGATTTGTAAACAAATGAAAAGATTGTGGGTCTTAAATATATTATTCAAACAAATGATCAGTCAAGGTTTAAGCTATTAAAACCAGACTAAAGGTCTGCAGCTAGATCAAGAGACGATCCGGGTATTTATATAAATTTATGCTAGTATATAGATCAATTATTCATTCACAAGGGTTTTCAAACGAGATCACCAACATCATTCAGAAAAAGACAATCACAATCACAGGTGAATACGTTAAACCTTTTTCAGTCAGTCATTAAGATAAACGGGTTGTTTATCTTAATCAGTTAGTCAAATATGAGATTACGAGATCTCAAATTTTAAGGGATTACGTGATCCCTAAGTCACAAGGTAGATAATAAAAGCAACTCATACCGAGTACACATGTGTCTGGATCCAAACATAACTATCTAGTCTTACAATCGAGGCTACGTGGCCGCAGGCTAAACAGTTATAACGAAAGTTCTCCAATGGGCATTAGTTCTTGGAGAACCATAATTGTGTGTGTATGGCAGTGGCACAAGTTCCCAGAAATAAGACGTTTCTGCTGAGTTTGTTCCAAAACTATCTTGTCAGTCAAATATTTTTAGAGTTAACGATTCACCAGCATATCGCTGACATATTTTCCCCTCATTACAGGAAAGCAAGCATAGTACAGATAGCAAGGAATTAGAGTCATTCATGGAGATAGATGCTCGCAGATGGAAATGACTCAGTTTTAAATAAATAAATATTGTAAACAAGATAAACAAGTGTTGTAAACCAAAAATACTTGGATAGTTATTATCCAAGAGATTTTCAAAATAAACTAATATTTTATTTTAATCAAAGACTTCCGCTAAATAACCCGCAACCCTGATATATTTATAAAACATGTACCAATTACGGGTGTCACACCTAGGCCCTAAGTCGGGGTGTGACACACTGTGCCATATTAGCTCATTGAAGAATCTCCATGGCATAGGTAGATTGTGAAAGAAACATACCATTGGGATCCTGGAATATAAAAAGACCCAAAAAAATAACTTAAAGGTCCAAGATCCTTCATTGCAAATTCACCGGAAAGCCATGATACAATACTTTCTTTTAGAGATGGCAACGAGCTTGTGAGAATGATGTCGTCCACATATAATAATAAATAAGTAGTGTCACGACCATGAGTGTAGATAAATAGCGAATGATCACCTGCACTGTGTGGAGACCCTAAAATAGTCACATAATCAGTAAACCGTTGATACCAAGCCCGAGGTGCCTGTTATAGACCATATAGCAATTTTTCAGGCGACATACATGATGAGGCAAGTGGGGTTTTCTAAAGCCCATAAGTTGATGCATAAAGACGGTTTCTAATAGATTCCCATGTAAAAACGCATTTTTAACGTCCAACTGACTAATATCCCACCCATGAAATAGGCCCACGTATAAAACTAAACGGATGGTCGCCGTTTTCACAACCGGACTGAAGTCCCGTCACAATCGACACCCGCCTGTTGAGATCTACCATCACACACAAGACGAGCCTTATATCGTTAAAGCGTACCATCCGATTTAGTTTTATGTTTAAATATCCACATACACCAAATAACATTCATGTTTGGTAAACAAGGTACCAACTCCCATGTCTCATTTGAATAAGAGCATTGAATACATCAGTCATGGCCAAGGTCCAAATAGGGTTGGCTAAGGCATCAGTAGGGTTGCGAGGAAGTGGTTCGAGTGTGGTATGAGTGTCAAGATTGAATATTGTTTTTGGTTTTGAAATTCCGGCCTTGCCGCGGGTGGTCATGGTCCGGGTCGGGGGAGGTGGTGGGGAGGTGTGGGTAGAGGTAGTGATGCATGTGAGATGTGCTGGTTGCCATGGTGGTGTCGGGAGTCGTGACGGGTGTGGCGGTGGTAATGGCGTGTGTTGGCGTGGAGGGTGGTGAATTGGGATTAGTTTGTGTAGTAGTAGAGGATGGTTTAGATGAGGTCTAGGCCATTGTGTGTGAGGGTGGTGTTTGGGCCGTTTGTTGAGTGGAGTGTTGGGACGAGGGAGGTGAGGATGATGGAGAGTGATTTGTGTTTGATGCTTGGGTTAATGTTTTGAATGAGCTAAGGTCTGGAGCATTTTGAGTAGTAGAGTTTTGATTGGGAGGTGGGGTTGAAGATGTCCAAAACACCGGAGATGTGTCAGACGAAAGATTCGAATGTAGAAAATCATAGGAAGGAGTAAGAGTTTGTAAGGAAGCGAAAGGAAATATAGTTTCGTCAAACACGACATAGCGAGATAAGACAATTTTACATGTGGATAGTTCATAACATTTATATCCTCTATGGTTATCGGGATAGCCAAGAAAGACACAAGGAGAGGAGAGATTTTGGAGTTTATTTATGGAGGTAGAGGGAAGAAGTGGGTAGCAAAGACAATCAAAGGTGCAAAGATGAGAGTAAACAGGATGAGTGTGGTATATAAGTGAGGTGGGGGTATGGTTTTGTTTAGTTTTGCTAGGTAGGATATTCATGAGATAAGTAGCGGGTTGAAGAGCATGATGCCAAAAATTGGCGGGTAGGATATTGATGAGATAAGTAGCGAGTTGAAGAGCATGATGCCAAAAATTGGCGGGAACGGAAGCATGTGTTAAGAGCGTACGAATGATGTTCTTGATGAAGCGAATTTTTCTTTCCGCTTTACCGTTTTGAGAAGAAGTGTGGGGATAAGAGAAATGAAACGACATTCCGTGTTGGGCGAAAATCATGGAACGATTTATTATTGTATTCAGTGCCATTGTCACGTTGGAAAGCTTTAATGTGAATATTAAATTGGGTAAGTATGAATTTATGAAAATTTAGAAAAATTGAGAAGACTTGTGATTTATTGGTAAGCGGAAAAGTCATAAATAGTTTTTTAAGTCATTAAGAAATAGTATATAATAGCGTTGGCCACCGGTGCTACGCACCGGAGACGTCCATAAATCACTATGCAATATATCAAACGGAAGATGTGTAATTGACTAGGAATCATAAAAAGGTAACTTAACATGCTTACCAAAAACACAAGACTGACAGATACGTTTAATAGATGGTTTGGTAACAGAAATAAAGTTTTGTTTATTTAAATGTTGCAAAAGGGAAATTTCAGGATGCCCGAGTCTTTTGTGCCATAGGTCCTGAGAGAAAGCAGCAAAGGTTGTTGGACTTGTGAACTTGGTGCCGGTAGATAGTGATAGCGGGTAGAGGTCGCTGGTACTATTGCTGCGGAGGATAGGGATCCGCGTTAGGTAGTCCTTCACAAGAAAACCAAATGGGTCAAATTCAATGGAAATCATATTGTCAGTAGTAAGGCGACGGGAAGATAAAAGGTTTTTAATTAGATTAGGTGCGTAAAGAATGTTGTTGACATGCAAAGGTTTAAGGTGGTATTGAGTTTGGTATAGCCAGTACCTAGAATGGGGATTTGGAACCCGTTTCCCACGACAATATTATTAGGAATTCTATTACTGAAAAAAGAAGAGAGAGTACCTGTTTTGTTGGTCATGTGGTTTGTTGCACCAGAGTCAAGATTCTATTGTAGATCCAGGTTCAAAGTCATGGTTTGAAATGCTTGCTCAAGAGTGTTAGGAACATACACAGGTGTATGAGACTGTTGTGGTGTTTGTTGTGGTAGGGAGTTATAGTGGGCTTGGGGTGCTGGGCCTAATATGCCAGATTGTGAATTATGCCCAAAGTTGAAAGGAGGGCGATTTGGTGAGGCTACGGTTGGGTGAGGAGGTGGTGGGGTGTGCATGTTATTGTAGGGTGTATCAGACACCCATGGATTGTTATGTGTAGAGTAGTATGTTCCTTGAGCAGGGAAGCCAAGGGAGGGTTGTTTTGACCCGAATAACTTCGACCAAGGGATCGTCCACAACCCCGGCTACGAGCACCACGACCTCTGCCGCGTTGGAATGTGTCAACGGACCCGCGATTTTCATACATTGAACCAGGAGAGCCACAGCTAGACGTTTCACGAGCCGAGTTGTTCACGGTGGTGAGTAAGGTTGTACCCGCAACCGAGTTAGAAGAGTATCAGGCCCGCCTTGTTTCTTCTTGTTTGAGTCTAGATCTAGCCTGAGAGAAGGTGGGCAGCAGAACGGTTTGACTAATAAACATACCGATTGCATCGTAGTCAGTGTGTGTGATACTGGTAACCAACTGTAACACTAAATCGACATCGGAAATAGGTGCATCGACATTAGCTAACTGATCGGATATTACCTTCAGCTCTTGGCAGTAGGTGTATATGTTGGGAAATGACTCCAGTTAAGTGTTGGCGAAGCGAGTTTTCAAGGCTATAGCTCGAGAAGCCTGGTTGTCTTGAAACAAGTGAGCAATGGCGTCCCATGTCTCTTTTGCGGTAGTTTTCGGTTTGATCACGTTCATTAGAAGGTTGTGAGATATTGTGCCGTAGATCCATTTCTTAACAACGGCATCCAACCGAGTCCAGGAGGCAAGAGGTGCAGAACCTTTATCTTTTTCTTTGTCTTTGTCGGCGGTAGAAGAGGATGACGGGGAGTCCGCCGTTGGGATGATGTGATCCAGTACTCTGAAAACTGTGCAGTCACTTGTGAATAGTTCAACCCAAGATGTATACTCACCGTTTTCAAGGTCTAGGGTGAGGGGGATGAAGTTGCGGATGATATTCACGGTTAGGGCGGGGTGCATGGTGGCCATTGAAGTGTATAACTAGGTAGGGAGAATGAAAGTACATAGTTTGAGGATCAAAGGAAGAAGAACAGAGTTGGAGAGGATGAATAGCGGCGCTAGGGTTTGCTGTTCATAGGTGTGATACCATGATAGAATTAGGTTTTCGGGAAAAGTAATCATCGCCTCTTTTCATTCATCTGTCTAACATATATACATCATATAATATATATATATATAATTTAGGCAATGATTTTATAATGATTTTAGGAGATAATCATGTCATCATACAATATATATCATTTATACAAATTCTATTATCTAATAGTCAACTTACATGGAAAATCCCCAAAATAGTCCATCTACAAAATGAGATTTCAACTTTGTCACCTAAACTTAATATTTACAAAAATGGCCCTCTCTAACTTATCTTTGACCATGTATTAGGAAATCTAACGCGTCTTTGACGACATGTTAGCATAACACGTCGTCAAAAACGTGTTAGATTTCCTAACACATGGTTAAAGACGCCAACACGTCGTCAAAGGCGTGTTAGATTTTCTAACACATGGTTAAAGATGAGTTAGGCCTCCAAACACGTAGTCAAAGATATGTTAGCATCAAACGCGTAGTTGAAGATATGTTAGCTTTTTTATTTGTTTTTTTAATATTATATTTTTATAACTAGTTTAACTTATATTTGTTTTTCTTTTATAACTTTTAATATATAAAAGTTGTATATTATTTTGAATTTTTACCGACGAGACATGCTTACTTTTACCTACTGACCGATATAAACTAACTCAAACTCGAGCCGTGTTAAATCAATATCTAAATATTCAATAAAATTTGACCCCGCTCGATTTTAAATAAAATTTATGTCGGTCCGTAGATAAAAGTAAAAATTTTTCGTCGGTATATTCAAAATAATATAAAACTTTTATATATTAAAAGTTATAAAAGAAAAACAAATATAAGTAAAACTAGTTATAAAAATATAATATAAAAAAAAACAAACAAAAAAGCTAACATATCTTCGACTACGTTTTTGATGCTAACATATCTTTGACTACGTGTTTGGAGGCCTAACTCATTTTTAACCATGTGTTAGAAAATCTAACGCGTTTTTGAAGACATGTTGGCGTCTTTAACCATGTGTTAGGAAATCCAACGCGTCTTTGAAGACACGTTGGCGTCTTTAACCATGTGTTAGGAAATCCAACGCGTCTTTGATGACATGTTATGCTAACAGGTCGTCAAAGACGTGTTAGATTTCCTAATACATGGTCAAAGATGAGTTAGAGAGGGCGATTTTTGAAAATATTAAATTTAGGGGACAAAGTTGGAATCTCATTTTGTAGATGGGCTATTTTGAGAATTTTCCGCAACTCACATATATGGTACTCTCTTCTTAAATTACAAAATTTTGACGATCCCAAAAAGACAAAGTTTATCCAATTTTTTGATCGAAAGAAATTGACACAAGAAAAGGGATTGCTAGTATTTTAGTGTTAATTAGAATTAGAATGCTTTTTATTTGTTTTATAACTTATAGATATAACCATTATATGTGATAAGAAGTCTAGGATACATCTATGAGTATAATATATCCCATTAACAATGTTGAAAAAAATTTTGATGACTATTATACATGAAATTTTATCAAGATTAGTTTAAACACCGTATGGATAAATTGAATAATTTTCCGATAAATGGCAATAATGAAACTACAAAAAGGAGTAAATTTTATTTCATTTGTTGATAATAACAATTTTAATTTGAGGAGAGAGATAAATTTGAATTTGGATATGAAAATAATATAGTGGCTCCACATACACATGATGGTAGTCGTTTATTGGTAATACAGCAAATTGGTTTTTTCAAACAAGAAAATTTGGGACCTCCACCTCCCATGGATATTGGTTGAAGTCACTCTTATAATTCTAACATATTGTGGAATGAAAACAATATTGCATTAGAATATAATATCATATGTACTAGAAGTTAACATAAAAACAATTATTTTCTTAACTTTAAAAAATTGACATATATTATCTTTAGTGACCAACACAAATCCCAGAAAACTTATTTTGGTCTAATTTAATACGGGAACTGATTTGTTTTATTGTTTATGTTCATGTATACAACCAGAACAGATATAATGATACTTTTGAATTATAAGATCAATTATACAAAAATATATAACCAGATTATTATATACAACAATTTAAGAAGATTGATTATACTGTGAAACTTGAATATTAAGTTTTTTTAAGCTTGAACTTTATCTTCAATTGCAATAGAATTCTTACAATGAGCAATAGCAGCTTGTAATTCTTCCATGGTGCTATCACTGGTTGTGCTTTTAGCCGGGCTTACAGTTCCCGAAGCCAGGAGTATCCCGCTGTTCGTCGGAGAAGTCCTCATCGACGCGGGTGCTGAAAACTTCCCTCTTTTCCCAGCACCTCTATTATTCGTATCCACAGGCAAACCATTCCTTCTGGAGCTCAACAAGTTACCAGAAAACGAATGAGGCTGTCGATTAAACTTGGTATTATTCGGCCTCTTTTCTTTTGTGAATGACATAAATGGTCTCACCATTTTCATGTACCTTTTGATGAGTTGAGCCACTTCTTGTTTAAGCTTCTTCTTGGAGTTATTGTTGCTGTTGTTGCTTTCTTGTTCTTGATCTTGATCAAGCTGTCCCTTTTTCAATTTGGACCGGCCGAATATCGAAAAAGATTTCGACTTTGGTCTTGTTTGATTAGCATTATTGTTGGGCAAGTTGAAATCCGAGAAGGTGTTCCTTTGGTGATAATGGAAACTAGTGTTTCCAATAGGGTTATGCTGGTCCTTTAAAATGTCTCTCATGGGAAGGGTAAAACTGTCCATTGAGTTTGTGGAAGAGCGAGGCGATACCGGAGGATGAGAGAGGAAGTGGAGGGGGAGGAGGTGGCCGTGGAAGAAGATGTCATCGGCCGGAGATAGGTCAATAGCAGTCAATGGTTCCGGTGGTGGTGTCAAGCTGACGTCATTCTCACAATTGTTATTATCAATACAAGTACTGTTGTTGCCGTATCTATGAGCATCTTGTGTGGATTTTGGAGGTGGGTTAGGGTTGAGAGAGATGGTGAATGAGAATTCATGAGTAGGAGAAGCTGATGCTGATGGTGGAGATGTGGTGGCTGTTGGTGGTGGTGGAGATGGATTTTGGATACTAATTTCTTGTAGGGTTGTGTCTCGTTTCTTGATGTAGGTTTGATCATTTTGTATTATATGATCTCTCATGCTTACAACTTCCATGCTTATACTTTTAGTGTTGATTGATGATCACTTAGATTGAAGAGATGAGAGAGAGAGAGAGAGAGAGAGAGAGAGAAAAGTGTGTTGACAGAGAGAATGAGAACAAGTCTAGTTAGGTGCAGAATACTTCAGTCTTTTGTCCATATAAGAAAGGGTGTGGTGGAATGAAAACCATGAGACAGAGGGATCTAATCAAAATTTATTTTTTTAGAAAAATAATGTGTCCCTTTCAATTTTACAGCTATAATAAAAAAGAAAATTTCATGAAAGTAAAGAATCTTTTTTTGTGTTTTAAATTAGCATACAATAAACAAGACTTCCCAAGGTGTTTGCTTGTTCTTTAGCATCTGATCATGCTTCAGGAGAGTTTTCAAGTTTGAATCTAGCTTTCATTGGTCTCATATCACATGTATGTGAGCATAGAAAAGTTTGGTCATCGGGATCAACAATCGTGTGTCCAAATAGGTGGTTTGAAAAATGATAAGAAAATGAAGAATTAAGAGAAGCAAGATTCAAACGGTGTTGATGGCAGAGTTAGTGACGGGAAATTTGGAACAAGTGAAACGAAATCTTATGTGGATATACGTTGTGGAAAAAGGTTGAACTGTAAGCATGTAATTGTTAATATATCATCATCCGAATGTAAGTGAAAGAAGAAAGGTTCGCGCTATATAATGGAAAAGTTGAATGAGGTGAGAATTGTTCTAAATGTGCTATTGATTTGTATGAGAAAAGGTTATAGTGATATAAAAATTGGTATTATACAAACTTTGAAGGGGGAGGGGGACTGAATAGTTTTTAAATTATTTACCTTGTTTTAAACTTATTAGAAAGCTAATTAACTTGTAAACTCTTTGTATAACTCAAGAAGTTAAATATGCAAGTAAGTAAAGTGTGCAAGAACATAAAGAGTTTAAAGGTTAGAGTTAACATGACTGATTTGTAGAGGTTCAAGTGAATGTTAATTGATTCACTTAATAAACGATAGAGATCACCAATCCAACAACTCACTAGATAAAGGTGGTGATCACCTTCTTCTATACAGTATGTCAAGATTGTGTGTCTTATAAGTCTTCAAATGCTCGCAATGTCAAGATAGTGAACCCTCCTCAACACAATTTCAAGATATAGTGCCAACTCTCATAACAAATACAACACTGTATCTAGATAGTGTACCCAACCCTTAACTGCACAATAACACTATATAAAAATGGTTTTCCCTCTCAAATCATCAACAAACAATGAACACTTATAAACAAATCGCTAGTCCTAGACTAGTGATGTACCTTCCGTAATACAAGATTAGATTGATGAAGCTGCTTAACTATTTATTATTTTTGGTTTTCTTCTTTCATATTTTTTTTATGAAGGATCATAAAGAAAGATATGTTAAGTAATGCTATGTAAAATATTAGAGCAAAATGGGTTGGAAAAATGGTTTGCAAATGCTTCAATTTGCTAGCACAACATCACAACACTAGGACCAAGAAATGGGCTCTAACGGTCGATACTATGGTTGATTCTTCGGCTGTAGCTGGCTAGTTTTGCCTAGTCTAGTCCCTAGTGCTTGTGAACATTGTGCTTTGTCTTGTCCATTGTTGCCACATGCTTTCCAGATGTTTGAAATTGATTTTGAGTATCCATAACTATTGAATCCGTCAAGTCCATTTCTTTCAAAATATATTTTGTTCAATAAATATTTTGTTCAGTAAAGTAGGTGAAGGCTTTTGTATGTTGGACAATGAGTAGCGCTCTAACTGTTTTTGTAAAAGCCATATCTCTTGAAATAAGTATGTTTTTATTCTTCTAGAATTCATATCTTTTGCTTGTTTTTCCTTGCGTTTTAAATTCAAAATCTTTTATATTCTATATTATTTTACTTAAACAATGTTAAGTATTTCCATCTTGTATTTCCATCTTGTGAGACTGTTGTTAACTTCATATGAGTAGATTTAGCATCACCAATCTTGATCTTTATGTAATACTATGTTTGATCTTTAACTATTTGATTTATGTTTACTTTGTTTTTATGATTAAAGTCATCGTTAAGTGTTTAGGGATGCATGTGAATGTATGGGATAAATGATCACTAATAATGAACTGGTAACAATATAAGTCAATTTAATCATGATCATTATCAAAGCAAAGGATTGATCAAAGTTCAATAAGTGTTTTCGCAACACATTGTGTTTCTCTTCCAGTGATAATTGTTAAAAGTTTTGTGAATGCTCATTGATAATTAGTCAATATTATGTGAATTTGGATTTGTTTCTTCTTCTTTTATACCAGGTGAACAGTTGGTGTGGGTTGAATTGATATATTTACCGAAAGGTGGCCTGGATAGACGCGTAACTCCGAAAGTGGCTGAGGTGTGGGGTGAATGTATTTTTTTAACGATGATCGTGAGTAACCAATGGCTATTGGCAAAATGTATATCATGACAAAGGAAAAGAAACCGATTATGGATTCTATTGATGTAGTAATTGAACGGAAAATTTATGAGGTCCGGGCTAAGGACTTTTCAACATTAGCACCTACCATATGTAGACCATCGGATGATGAGCGGGGTTAGTAACAACTAATCGTAATGAGTCTGCTTATGTGCCGGGAATGGGTGTATTGAATCTTTCTATAGTAAAAGTTTAGGTAGATGATGAAATAGTGGATTCATAGGTCATGTGTTTCAATTATATCATTATTTAGGAGTTGGAAAAAGGAATTAAATAAAGTAAACTTGTTTTCCATATAACTGATGATACACTAAATTAAAAATGCAACGATCACTTTATGAAAGGGGGCAAGAGAAATTGTGAGGTAGCTAGGTAAAATTTGATGCTTCCCTAGTCCCTACTACATGCTCGATTATGTAGGTCCAACAAAAATTAAAGTTTCAGAACTAGATTCAAAATTGGTTTAAATTTATAAAAGGCTGCTATAGTAAAATAAAGATAAAAATTATTTGAGTGTATAAAAATGTGAAAAATAATAAAATAAGTGTATGTGAGTAAGATAAAGACAAACAAAATAGAGAACGAGATGTGAGATGTTTTTGAAATGAAAAATAAATTTTATAAAAATATGATTTTTAGTTAAATTACAAGGTAGAATTTGATAGCGGGGTGCGTATATATTAACATTATTAGGGTCGAATGTTGAAGACATCATGAATAGCTTATATGTGTGTGTATATATTGATTTTAATATAGTTGACTCATGTACAATTTTTTTTTTGTCATTCAAGATTGAATTGAATAAGATCTTATCAATTGCAAATTCTTATGCCAGAGAATGAGGCATCTTTTATAAAGAGATCTCTTTTATATCAAATTAGACTATAATAATTTAAAAACTCATTTGTCAATGATAATCTATACAACAATATAACTAATAACAATTCAAACTTTTATTTGTGTTGTTAAAAGGCAATTCAGCTAGTATAATCATTATACATTTACACTTGATTTATACTCGATTTCGCTCAAAGATGATTGCAAGCAAAATGGAAAATATATCATCAATGGTGAATGAAATCGAGTGAATATCAAATGCAAATCTGTAATAATTATGCGAGTGTTTTTGTCTCTAACGAAAGCCAAAGTTATGGCATCGTTTGCTTAAACCGTTAATATGAATTATTATTATTAACTAATATATCATTGTTTCGTTTATTATAAATCTTATTGGCTTAAATAATAACACATAGTAAAATAACTAAATTCTTAAAAATTGACCCATTTTTACTTTAAAGTAAACAACACACTACTTTTTTCTGTGACAAGTAACCTGTAATATTGATTTAAGCTCTTGTCATGGAATCTCAATCCAGACATAAAATACAAGCTAAGGTTTAAGATAAGAATCTTTGCCACAAGTTTCTATTATTCAACTTCTATTTTTGCACGAAACCCACTTTTAGAGGATTGTAAATCTTGTTTTTATTCTATTTTTCATTTTTATTCTTTCAAAATCTGCACAAGGTTTCAAGTAGTCCAACATAGATTTTATTATAAAACACGAATCTATTGTTTTATTCTAAATAGAATAATGTTTTAGTTAGAGCATTTTCTATTATAAACTCATTATTATGCTTTAGTTAAAATAGAGAAGAAATTGAGGAAAAAACATTGAAGTATGTTAGTATCCATCTTTATGTCATCTCCATTGTTCTTTTATAGCAAAACTATATCCAGATTTTATATATACATACACACACTTTATAATACATATGAGAAAAAAAAATAATTTCACATAAATTTAAGAGTTTCAACAATTACAAGTATTAAACCCACAAGTTAAATAAAAGGATTACTATTAGTCGAATCGGGGGCCTTAATATAACTAAAGCTAAGTAGAAACTAAATCGACCTAAGTATGCCTAAATGTTTACCTAAATATGTTATGTGCGTGATACTGCATTAATTTCATGTGTGCTCAAGGAGACATATCATGTTATAAATCCATAACATAATATATGGTTGTATTGCTGCTTGTCATCGCAGTAGTTACCATTGATAAGATTATATTCAAGTCTTAAAATGACATTGGCATTGATTCTGAATAGTCCACGCGATAATTAGGAATCTAGATGGGAACCGTATTACTTATTATTTTTTTTTAAAGCAAAATGTATTTACATATATTAACTATAATACATTTGCAGAATATAGTTGCCGATTGTTCCTCAAGCCTCATATGTTAGACATGTGAGGAGACCCTTTTATTGTGATATTTTCAACCAGTTCAAGGAAGGTAATACGAGGGGTAGTGTTGTCCGTGTCATTTTGTTTGTCATGTGCTTCCCTTGTGATAGTCTTGTCAAGGCACTTCATGCAAGCCAAGTGCAAGTTTTCAACACCATGACGCTTTGAATGTTGATGGCTTATTCATGGTTGACAGTCCTTTGTTCTTGAAAATTCGGAAAGAATGTTCCCATATGCAGATGTGCCTAATAACATGTTATTTTATTGTGTCAATTCTCTTCATAGTTTTCAAGATAACAAGAAACAGACAAAAATGTTGCATTTACCATGCTATAATATTTACATCTTAAAACAAAGTTATCATCCAAATTGTGTGATGACTATGAGAAAAAAAATGTTCAAAAGCCGGCAACACGATTACACGAACTTCATGTTCCTAATAAGATTCCAATGAGTGTAATTATATATAATAAAATTAAAAAAGAAAGGGAAAATTGTTATAATAGGCCAAAGGTAGAGAGAGAAGATCGAAATATTCTAAAAGTTTTTAAAATTCCAAATATAGTTCATTGAAAACCATCGGCGTCGATGTATTTGGATTTCCATCGATAGTTTTCATCTACCAATAAGAGAGAGACGCGTGTAAAGCATTTTACCTAAACCGATAATTTTGTTATCAAATCTATCTGTCTCAATTCTTTTGGAGTGAAAATCATCTCCAGGAAAACCATGGTTTTCCAATAAAATATATCTGGCTCATGAGTTTTCAAAAAACATTGAATTTCATGTTTTTTTTTGAAATTTATCTTCTCAGATGAATTTTAAGTGAATTTAGTCTTTTGACATAAAACCCACAACAATCTTCATCTTCATCTTCTTCATTTTCCGGCCATGAACATAAACCCACTTTCCGGTCATCGGAACCACCACCGGCACTCCATCGCCGGAAAAAACCCACCTCAAAAACCCACCACCACTCCACCCGTCGGCAAAAACCCACCACCACCACTCCACCCGTCGGCAAAAACCCACCACCACCACTCCACACTTCAATCCAATCACCTCTCTTAAATTTCATTCTTCTAGTTGAGAGTGTTAGGCCCAGTTTTGTATGATTTGGTCTTTTGTATTGGTTCGGTTATGTATTTGAGGTTGTTTGGTCATTTTGTATGTACTGGGCCATGGTCCATTGTAAAGAAGCCCATTGGGCCTTGATGAATATAACTCATGCTTCTCATGCATGCCACCCTATAAATAGGGAGCATGCCATGAGAAACACAACCTTTTGGTAAAAATTCTATCTCTCTAACATTCTTTCTCTCTCGGCTCTCTCTTGTCTCTCACTCTACTTCTTTACCCGAACATAAACTCAAGATCCGAGACCTCTTGGTTGCTTAGTGTGATTTCCGCT
Organism: Bidens hawaiensis; assembly: GCF_021521415.1. Taxonomy (NCBI): domain Eukaryota; kingdom Viridiplantae; phylum Streptophyta; class Magnoliopsida; order Asterales; family Asteraceae; genus Bidens; species Bidens hawaiensis. Next base: position 2,925 of record NW_027499735.1, on the reverse strand, counting down.
AGCACTAAGTTAGGTTGATCCAAAGACGTTGTTAGATCCACCTGAATAGGGACCTACAATTGGTATTAGAGCTTCGGCTCACTAGTTAAGGGTTTTTGGATCACCACCTTGGGTTTTGATCTTGAGAAGAAGAAAACAAGTGTTCAAGTGTTCTTGACAAGAAAGTTTTCAAAAACAGAAAAATAGAAAAATACAAAAAGAATTGGACAAAATCTTTATAAAAATTTCTTAGAAAGCGTTATTGGTAAAAATATCAAGTCTAGATCTAAGAAGTTTTGGGTTAAAAAGTGCTAAAGCTTGGGTTACGGGTTCAAAAGCTTGGTCAAAATTGAAAAGGAACAATTTCGCTTCTCATGGCATAAAAGTTTGTGCAACAACCTTTGACCTAGTACGGATAAGGTTAGGTGAAAACAGATCCCGAGGAAGATCACTTCTAGAAGCTTGGAGCCGTTTCGCTTCGCTTGAAGCTGTTTTGTGCGAAAAAGTTGATTGTTTTGAAGATTAAGCTTTGTTGAAGGCTTGTAACTGCTTAGACCATGGCTAACACCGATTCAGAGCTGTTGAAGGGTTATTTGCTGTTGGAAAACCAAGTGGGAACACCTACCAAGCCTCCAAAATATATGACCTTGGACGATAACTTTGCAGATTTCAAATGGAGATTTATGAACTATATCTCATTGACTGACACTGATTTAATGAGATGTTTTGAACAAGGTCCCATGTTCCCGTGACTCGCACTGATGCTGGGGAACAACTTAAGGCTCCAGAAAACTATGATCAAGCAAACAGGGACTTGTTGGCACAAGATAAGAAGGCCTATCTCATATTGACTGTCTGTCTTTCAAACGAAATCTCTGAAACTCTTCGTGAACACCAAGTGCCAAGGGTCTGTGGGAAGCACTTGTTGAAAAGGTTGAGGGAAATGCCGAAATCAGGGAAAACAAAAAGGCCCTGTTAAAAGAAGAGTTCAATATGTTTAATCATCGTCAAGGTGAAGCTGTTTTGGAGTTGGTAAAAAGATTTGAGGAGTTGATGGTAAGAATTAGGGCTGCAAGTGTCAACATTGCAAATGCTGAAGTCAACCACAAGTTGATGAATTCATTGCCATACAGCTGGAGTACCAATACTGTCACAATCAAGAGAACAACCAATCTGAATATGATGTCAAACACTGACTTGATATCCACTATCAAGTCATTTGAAATGGATGAGCAGATGAGAATGAACAATCATCTAAGTTCTCTGAATCAAGCTGGAGTGAGTTCTGCTTCTTCAATGCCAACTGCTTTCATAAGCAAAACTCAACAGAATTTGTATCCAGTAAACACTCCCAAATACTCCCCAAGTGTACCCTCACATCCAACAGCTTTCATCTCAACAACTAATCAATTAGACTCTTCCAATACAAGTTCGTTTCAAAAGGCGGTCGACATTGCGGTTGCCCAAGCCCTAAAAGCTCAAGGGATTTCACCATCCTCAAAACCTCAATCAAGCAAACCTTTAAGTTTTTGTGAAGCACTACCCATGTTAAATGATTCAAACATCGCAATAGTTCACGCTTTTCTGTCAAGCCATGAAGAATTGATGCAAGGAAATCTATTGCCACCACAGTTTGAAGCTGGAGACTTAAGGGATATCAATCAGAAGGATCTTGAGAAGATGGATATCAAGTACCAGATGGCAATGGCAGTACAAAGGGCTACCAACTTCATGAAGACATACGGGAAGGATAGATTCAATGATACAAACAAGAAAAGGATCGGGTTTGATAAGTCAAAACTACATTGCTACAACTGTGGTGAGATGGGTCACTTTTCCCGAGAATGCACGAATCCATCAAAACCTGCCAATGATATATGTGTGACTGAGGTGACAGAGGAAGAGAACAACAAAGCTACAGGAAAAAGGCATAAGATGCAGAGACCAAGCAGCTCATCACAAAGAATTGGAGGTCATCCACACAAGGGCAACTCAAGCTCAAACTCAAAGGCCCTTGTCTCCCAATCGGAGGTCCAAATTGGTGTGGATTGGGATGATCAATTCCAAGAACTGCAGAATCCACTTAACATGGCTGGCATGGCTCTCACAAACAATGAAGCTTCTTCATCTGCTGCTGCAAGTACTGATGCGTCACCATCAGACGAGGTAAAACGAAATCTATGCACTGACGCTTGTGTAAATAAAGTTACATATTATAGATATCTTCAGGACGAAGTTTTGAAAGAAAACGCGAAACTTCGTCAACTAAATGCTGAATACGTTAAGGCTGACAAGATATATGTTGAAAAGATCAAAACACATCACGATGATGTTGCAAATCTTAAACTTAAAATCTTTCAAGAATAGCACAATGTCATCTATTACAAAGACATTGTAAACAAATTAAAAGATGAAATTAAAAGTTTAAAACTTGATCTTTCTGATAAACAAGAAAAGAAAAAACAAGTTGATAGATTTAAAGCATCATCTGACCAATTAGATGATCTTATCAGAGCTCAGAGAAGTACTAAAGATAAAACGGGACTAGGTTGTGATTATTCAGCGGTGCCTCCACCAATGAATGATAATTACGCATGCCTACCCCATTTTAGCTATAATACTTCTCCTGATGAAGAGATGGCCTATGGTATTGGTAAACTACAAAAAACAGTGAAATTTGTTTCAGCTGCCTCTCCATCAACAGCTCAAATTTCATCATCTAATAATTCTAACATAAACATGTCTTGTGTAGCAGGTGATGTAAGTGGTGGGAAAGTTAACCAGGGCTGTAAACCAAAAGGAGAGTTAGAACCATGTTTTGAATACTGTGTGGGTCTAACAAAATCAATTAACAATCCTGTTTGTAACAAAGTGTGTGATTCAATGATAGGATGTTTAATGTCTAGATCAAAGGATGTATCTTGTGAATCATCAAGTGATGACAGT
>NW_027499734.1:0-88877 GCF_021521415.1 Bidens hawaiensis | reverse complement strand
TTCGGTTATTAACCTCAATCAAATTAACCAATCGGGTTTCGGTTCAGTTATTCGATTAAATTTTCGTTTTTCGGTTCGGTTAATTACCAAAATCAAATTTGGGCTATAATTTTTATTTAGAAATGCATGAAATGGATGCATAAATACATGAAATGAAAGTATATAATAGCTAAAAATATATATGTAAATATGAATGGTTCAGTTCGGTTAATTTCGGTTAACTGAGGGTACAAAAAATAACTGATTTTCGGTTAATTCGGTCATCGGTTAATTTCGGTTAGGTTTTGTCGGTTTACGGTTCGGTTAGGTTATGTCGGTTTACCAGAAACTGCATCTCTCTCATTTGTTTTGCATATAAACCTATTTATTAACTAAGCCTTTAATAATCTCTGCATCTCTCAGGTAGTTTTTACATATAAACCCTAATTTTGACCAATTTTGACCTGGAACTACATGAAATGCACCTTAGGAGAACAGTTATCCATGATCTGAAATAGAACGGTGTCCTAAACGTGCATCTCAACACTAATCACATCAGATTCAGTAATTCTCTTCAATTTCAAGTCTTAATTAGTATGAATTAAGTCCTTAACTACAGAAATCAAGTTCGATTCATGAACTCTACGCTATAACTACTTGAAATTAAACCCTAGGAAACGATGATTACCGAAAAACAGTATCCGAAATTGAAACTAACAAGCAGGGATGAATTTAGTAATAGATCGGAAACAAATGAATGAATTAGGTTTTTGAAGATGAATACTTACAGTAGGAGTTTAATGATGATCGATCAGTCAGGTTTTGATGAAATGTGACAACGGCTGCTAAATGATGATTTTTCCCTAACTTTGAAAGATGCTTTGGAATATATTCTAGATAGATACCGAGTTAAGTTTACACTTTTTGACGGAGGATGTCAAACATAATGTGTACGTATATATTTGATAGATCTCCTAGATGTCTTGGTTTGGTCTCTATTTTCTTTGTTTTAGAATTAACTCATGGATACTTTCGTGTTAAGTTTGGGTCGACATTATTTAGAAAAGAAAATAAAAAGTCCTATTTTTTACTCACGGTGAAACATGTTTGGTGTTAGACACTGAGATGAAAATGGGTCGGATTTAGTTTAAAATAAATATTATAGCTGTCTATAATTATATATAATAATAACTCTTTATAATTAAGTATGGAGAGAACTTTTGTTTTGATTCATGTGGTTTGTTGATTTTATAGCCAAACAATAATAGCCTAACATTTTAGACGATCTCATCCCCATTGAAGCTAAACGTGTGCATAAACAACTCCGTAATCGGTTTAAAAGATTGATAAGATATTAAACGAACCAATCCCACCCAAGATGAGCTCCCCTTGGGTGGTTAATTACACCATGAAAAACACACATAAACAAAGATAATAATAGCCTATGTATTAATGAAATTGGTACCAGGTATTGAACACGAATTCAAAACCCAGACACGTTAATTTGGCTAAGCACCCAAACACGTATGTTATATTATTGAGAAACTTCACAAAACTCAATTACCCAATTACAATCTCTAAACCCCAAAGCACCGGTATTTATAATCTAACCTATCATATTTAGACTACAACTAGAATTACTAAATAATAGGACATGATAACTATACTAACAATTAAATCTAAGCACATTTAATTGTTTGTAATTATCCACTCCATATTTAAATCATGTTACTTAACCTTGCACGCCAAGTAATGCCTTTAACCGAAATTCCCAACAATCACCCCCGGAATTTCGAACTCGAAACCGACAAGTCTTAAACTCCAAGTAATTCCCGCATCTCCTTGAATTTGATTCTCCCAAGAGCCTTCATTAAGATATCGGCACATTGCTTAACACCACTAACATGCTCGACACTTACTTCTTCACGATCAACACATTCTCGAATGTAGTGAAACCGAGATTTAATGTGTTTGGTCCTTCCATGGAAAACCGGATTCTTCACGAGAGTTATCGCTGATGTATTATCGATGCGTAACACCACTGCTTGAATTTCCTTGTCGAATAACTCACTTATCAAGTCTCTTAGCCAAACCGCCTGACACGCAGCTGCGCTTGTCGCCATGTACTCTGCTTCACACGATGAGAGTGCAATCGTGCATTGTTTCTGAGAACACCAAGTAATTGGTGAAGACCCAAGATAAAACATGTGCCCCGTAGTGCTTCTGCCATCGTCTTGATCAATGTTATGGCTACTATCACTATAACCAAGTAACACGTTTTTCCCACGAGTGTAAGAAATACCAAAACCGAGAGTACCTTGAATATAACGAAGAATTTGCTTTATAAGAGTTGCATGAGATTGCTTCGGGCTTTGCATGTACCGACTTATGACTCCGACCGAATACGCCAAGTCGGGACGAGTTTGTAACAGGTACCGGAGACACCCGACAATCTTTCGGTATCTCGTAGCATCAAAATCTTCTTCGTCTTCAAATTTGGAAACTTTTATACTCGGATCCAATGGAATTTGAGCAGGATTGCAAATCTCCATTCCCGCTTCAGCTAAAATTTTCTTCGCATACGCTTCTAGCTTAATTTTTATCCCATCCTTGCTTTGTGAAACTTCAATTCCGAGATAATAAGTTAGCTTTCCCAAATCCGACATCTCAAAGTTTAAAGCCATCTCGCGCTTAAACTCCATTATTAAGTTTAAATTTGAACCCGTCACGATCAAGTCGTCAACGTACACACCAACTATTAAAAGATCGGTTCCAAATTTCTTTCGGTATACCGCTTGTTCTTCTATGCACCGGTGAAACTTCATATTTAACAAAATACCGTTCAACTTTGTATTCCACGCCCTCGGAGCTTGCCTTAAGTCGTACAACGCTTTGGATAATTTGTATACTTTGTGTTCTTCACCCTTTTTAACAAAACCAAGCGGTTGAGAAACAAAAACTTGTTCTTTTAACTCGCCATGTAGGAACGCGGATTTGACATCGAGGTGATGCAATTCGCTGCGAGAGATAACAATAAACGGACCGTTTCGAGTCTAGCCACTGGTGCGAAAACCTCGTCAAAATCGACTCCAGGTTGCTGAACATAACCTTTTGCCACGAGTCTCGCCTTGTGTTTATTAAGCGAGCCATCCGCGTTTCTTTTAACCTTGAAAACCCACTTTAAACCAATTGCCTTTGCACCACGTGGTAACTCGGTCAACGTCCACGTATTATTTTTATTTATCGAGTCAATCTCGATAAGCATTGCTTTCATCCACTCCGGTTTCGATTTTGCATCATCAAAACAAACCGGTTCATCATCCGCAAGCAATAACAAATCGTCATCAATTATACTCGAATTCAAGACATAATCATTAAAATGTATCGGGGTAACCATGGCTCGAGAAGATCTCTGAACAGTCGGCTCAGGTGTAACCGTGTTGCTTGTACTAGCTGGGCTTGTTGGAGCATTTTCGACTATCGGTTCTTCATTGTCTTTTTCACCCCCGTCGCCACTTGAACTCGTAGAGTTTGACTCAGGGCTCGACCCGATGTTTTCGGTATTAACGGTTCCTTCTCCGGTGTCAATTTCATCACCAAAGTTAACCCAAAACATGCCAGGTGCTCAATCCTCCTCATCGATTGTTTCGGTACTTTTACCCCAATTCCAACTTTGCTATTCATCAAACACCGTGTCACCCGCTCGACTCACAACAATTTTTCTAGTCGATGGATTGTATAAACGATACGTCGCCGAACCTTTCTCGCTTCCGAGATAAACTAAACGAGTCGAACGATCGTCTAACTTCTTAATATTTCCCGCAACTATTTTTGAATACGTAGCACATCCAAAAAATTTGAGAAATTTAAGATCCGGTTTCTTTCGCTTTAACATCTCATACGGTGTTTTATCTTTTATCGCTCGAGTTGGAATTTTATTAATCACGTCGGTCGAATGCCTCACTGCTTCACCCCACATATAATTCGGAACTTGTCTCGCTTTTAATATGCTCCGAGTCATATCCAATATCGTGCGGTTCCTCATTTCGACAACACCGTTTTGTTGAGGTGTATATGGAGCGGTTATGTGACATCCGTCAAATTCGAGTCTTGAGTTGTTTTCGTTTTGTAAACTTTTATTACGTGAACCCGACTCAACATTTTTAGAACATTATTTATTTATTATACAATATTATATTATATATTTCGATCACCAATAAATCGATGTTTTGTCATATTATAGTGTCGTTGAGAAAACATAGAGGGTTTAATCTAATTTTCGTAAACTCGTTATAACTTTGAAAACCTTTATACTCATATTAAACATTTATTGAAACTTGAGGCGCCACTTTTGAAAATATGTATATATACAAACAACAAACATAACCTAATCCTAACATCTTATACATACTAAGCCCAGCCACCACCACCATTGAGCCGTTTTCCGGCGACGGCGGTCCGGCAAGCCCCGAGCTCCGGCCGTCTTCACTCCCTAGTTTCTCCGACCATCTCAGCCGCAAACCACCACCCGCAGCCACCACCACCAACCTCGCCACTCCACCTCCTGCCGATTTTCCGGCCACCATCTCCGACGATATTCCGACGACACCCCACCACCTCGCACTGTCGCACCACCTCGCACTGCATCACCACCATCTCAGCCCCCCTCAACCCGACACCACCACACCCTTTCCCTCATTTTTCCGGCGACCGTAAAAACCGAGCCGTGCTCTCCTTCTCCATCAACCGATCGCTACCCCCCCCCCCTTTAATTTTTGACAGAAAATCCGGCCACTGTTTGCATCACTGGCAACAGTTCCGGTGGCAGCAGACGGCGGCGCTGGTTCAGGGCGGTAGCTCTCAGCGACGCGGTCGCGTGGATATATTATTTGCTTGATTTCGAGCTTGTATGGCCAAGTTATGAGCAAAACAAGAAAGGGCTCGTATTCCGGCTGACGGTTCGTATCTCCAGCTGACTGTTTGGTTTTCCGGCGTTGGTGAAGGTGATTTCTAGTGACGAAAACATGTGTAAATAGTGGAGTTCAATGAGACGAATGCGTGGATATCTTATTTGCCTTAATCAGAGTTCGTTTGTTATGGTTTCGAGCTATCCGACTATTTTTTTTAGTATTTTAAAGTTTATAAAACTTATAGAAATTTATATTAAATTTAAATAAACTTTTTCGTATTAAAACCGAACATCATTATAACCTGTTTTCTCGGCTCGACTCGTTAAACTAATTTTATCTATATATATATATATGTATAAATATATATTTATTCAATGTTTAATAAATACGTTTTAATTAACTAAAAATCATAATAAATATTAAAAATAGTTTCTAATAAACTTATAAAAACCGAAACTTTTATGTCGATCTCGTTTCAAGGTTTTCGTGTTTATGTATGTATATATATGTATATATACATATATCTATATATATGTATGTATGTATATATCGTAAATATATAAATAACGAACTCTAACTTATTTAAACCCGACACCATCTTTTGGGTAAAGTTGTTTTTATAAAAGATGTACATTTTCGCATGATAAACGTAAGCCTTAAATCAAAATCTGTAAATTTGGAGCTTTTGGTGGTCCAATCGATCCCGGCCCGTTAAGGGGCATTTTAGTCAATTTTGGAATAATTCGAATACTCTATCTTCTGGTTAGAACTAGCTTTCGGACCAGAAGACTTTTCTGTTCGTCATAATATTTTGAGTGTAGTGGTCAGAGCCCGACTCCAGACTGGCAGTTCGGATTCTGAACAATACCAGCTCGCTTAAACATTGTTTATTTCATAACTCAAATTCTAGACATCCGTTAGACCTGATTCCAGCGGCTACGTTCTCGCTTTTAATTGTATACTATTCCCTCAAAGTTTCAGGTGTATTTATTTTCTGACCAGTCAGCTCGCTTAACCGCATCCTTAAATTTCTCGTTAACTTTATTATTGCAAGGTGAGTACTTTCATACCCCTTTTTCCATCTTTCGTTTTGGGGTGACATTTCATACTTATCAAACTAAATGCTTTAATTACTTGCATATTAAACCCACAAACGTGATTGTATACCTTACTTGAATAATTGCTCGATTTGGTGTTGTATGCTTATTTGACTATGTGTTTACAGCTTTTGGATGGTGAAACTATAAATCCTATACCATTTGGCAATGGCAAGGTGTCGTTAACGTATGCTATTAACGATAACTATAAATCCTAGACTACTCGGCATCCCCTTGTAGCTAGGTGGTGCTAATGTAAGCTTATTAGCAACTGTCATAAAATCCTAGACTAATTGCCAATAGCTAGGTGTCACTAACTTGTTTAGCGATAACTATATTATCCAGGTTTATAGCTCTTATTTATTGTTTTGTATACTAGTTTTGTGGCTTTTCATACTATATACTATTGTTGCTCAAACTTATGAATTGCTCACCAACCTTTGTGTTGACAAACTTTATTTTATGAAATGTTACAGGTTAGACTATTGTTGACTCGAAGACTTGACGAAAACGTTACCAAGACTATTAGGATATTAGTAAAACGAACAATATATTTGCTACTTGTATTTAACTTGGTTGTGTGAATGAGATGTGTTGTTTATTGATTTGTTGAACTAAAACGAGTTGAATAAATATTGTCACTTTAAATAGTGTCTTGTGTATTTGTCCAATCACGTTGCACCCCGGCATGTTCCGCCGCCTTTGGTCGGGGTGTGACAGATTGGTATCAAAGCCACAAGACTATAAGATAGGTGGTTAGATGTAACGACCTAGAATAGTCTTTTACTTTAGGGTCCTTATACGTGTTGCCTATACGTGTTACTCTACTTGATTGTTCAAATGCACTTGTTTATTTATATATTTATTTATTTTATCAAATCATAAATATACACATACACACACTTTCATAGAACTCCAAGGTATCCTTACCTTAAAACGCAAAAACATTATATTTTTATTGTGCTTTATGGATCACGAGCTTAACTTGGATCCCGTTGTTTCAAATCTCCTTAAAGATTGTCTCATATGAGATGACCACTTTAAGTAGTCGAATGCGAGCATTCCGGTCGCCATCCAAATTTTCGGTGTCAAGACAATAGAACTGCGGTGATTTCGTGTTCTAGCGTTTTGACATGACGTTGTATCTCGATTTATTGTGTTATCATTGTTATTTGAGTCGAAAACATGCGAAAGTCACGGTGAGCCAATTAAACTAGCTTGCCAGGCGATGATAACCTGGAAACAGAAATATATATTCAGCCAGAAAGAATAACCAGTTTGAATAAAACCCTAAAATTCTTAATCGTTTAATCTAGTTTGCGTTTGCTTAAAACATGTTAGGGCTTTTGATCTAGAGTCTCCGACGACCAGAAAGGATATAACAATTACCTTATAGACGATCCGAAGAGGGTTGAATTGATATTAACATGGCCGGCCAAAGACGTATCAAGAACACGATATAGAAGCTGGTGTTAATCAAATTAAGTTTGGGGGTTTTAACGGCGACCCTACAAGGATTGTTCAGACGAATCCAATTGTATTATAATGAAGCTTGAGAGTATAATATGAATCGGGCTAAGGCCGGCTTCGATAATATGGCATTACGAATCAATAATGATCAAATTTCCTAATCTAATAAGTCGGTTAGGCTTAATACGGTAAGAGAGATCAAAAGCATATATCAATTCCTAAGTTAGTAGACGTATTGCTCAAGAATTGGTTTCGGGTTGTACATGGATACGAGTATAGGTTAAATGGGTAAACGGGTTTGGCTGATAAGATGGCATAATAATAAGGATTTTGCAGTTTAGTCCCTCTGGTGTGGAAACATAAATGGGTTAAAGTTTGGTTTTGGGCTAAAAATGTATATGTTTCAAAGTAGTTACGTATATATATTAATTAAATATAATAAATAAATATTAATAAAATAGTAAATACTTGATAGACACGATATTTTTCATTGATAAAATTTTCCGAACATAAAATGGGTCGGGTAATACAAACTGTTAAAACCGAGTTGTTACAAGTATATTCATAAATTATAATTTAGTATATATAATATATCGATATATCGGGTAAATGGGTTGATGTTATCGGGTAATCGGGTCGGGTAATCGGGTATATTACAAATCCCAAACCCGTCCCAAACCCACGAAAAATTTCAAAACTAATACCAAACCCGTCCCGAACCCTAATGGGTCAGGTATTACCCGTCCCAATTATGTTGCGTTTCGGATTTTTCCATCGGGTTCAGATTTCACTGCCATCCCTACATTAATTCATTCTATTCCCCCTTCCATTTATGCATACCAAACATAACCTAATTGTTATCATAGTTTTATGATTTAAACAAACAACTCCCAAATATGGACGATAACTATTTTTGGGTCTCCACAATTTGCCAATTATCTCTTTGATACACTCAACCATGACATCACCACCACAGGTCCACCGCCACTGTAAAATCATCCTTTTAATTAAAAGTCCAACACACTTAACCCAACATACAATATAGTAGGCCCAAACCTTTATATGATTCACCATTGGCTTGCCCAAGCTAATGGAGGCCCATTAGGGTTACTACTTTACTACACCACAACTTTATAAATAAAAGGCATCACCCTTCTCATAGATCAGCTTGACTTCCTTCCTTTAACCTTATACCATGGGGCTGTTTGGTAGTCTGTAAATGCTTATAACTTAGATGGTACTTCTTAATGGTTCATATCCTCTTATGGCTAAGAGATAACCTTACGTCTAAATAACTAAGAAGTAACATCTTAATAGTTGTTGTTTAAGCATTCATACCTAAGGTTACCTTTTAATAATTAAGAGGCTAACTCTTAATGTCCATTAAGAGGCTACCGAATAGTCCAACTATCTCTTTTGTGTTTACACACTTGTATGCACGGAGAGATCACCATGGTGATGACGCCACTCTGAGTTGGAGGCGTCTTTCCATGCTTACCACCACCATACGATACTTTTCACTTGCATCTTTACATTTTGAGTATCTGAGACAAGGGACGGAGGAGGCTAGGTTAGCCAAAAGATGGTTATCAGTTCAAGGACGTAAGGTAAACCTGCTTTTTAATGGTAAGAAGGGTTAGAGAAAATGCCTCGAGCCAAGATTACGTGGTACGGTTATATCAAATAAGCCCTGTTTAAGCATACTATATTGTATGTCAGGTTACGTGTGTTGAGCTATTTGAAAGGGTCCTTCTACGGTGGTGGTGATTAGGGCCGACTCAACATGTCCGGAGGCCTAAAATTAACTAAAATGTTGAGGCTTTTATTTCACCTTTTTTATGCGTATAACTATAGAGAGTATCCATGAAATATGGAATATCGATGATATTTGATATGCAGTGATAATGGGTAAGTGACATTTCTCCTTAACTTGTGACCCATCACCGAGTTATTGATTCTAAAAAAACTCACTTTTAAAAAACTATAATACAAACCTTATTTTTTAGATTGAGGCCTTACAAAACTGGATGTCTTAAGCCTTGGCCTTATTTGGCTTACCCATAAAATGACCCTGGTAGTAATGCCATGGTGTAGTGTGACGGAGAGCTAGTTGGCAAATTGTGGAGACTTGAAAATAGCTAGGGTTTGGGAGGAGTTTGTTACAAAAATCTTGAAATTATGATATCAATTAATAGTGTGTTTTAATAACAATCATTTTTTATTATTTCATAAGGCTACCAACATTTTTCCTCTTTTTTCTTCTTTATTTTCGTGATGTATGTGGGTTATATTGCTGTCATTTTAATCAAGATAAAAAACGGTTGTGATGCTGAACTGAAATTTTAATAAGAAAATAGGAAATACTTCCAAGTGGTAAGGTGGGACTACAAATACTCCCCCCCCCCACCCACACCACCAACACCAGTTTAAACTGGGTGTCGTCTCATCAGCAAACGAATTGTAATATCTTATTATGTTATGTTGATATAACTCAACGATGTTTACGTGGTTATGTTCATCTTCATCTCTGCATGACATTTACTAGGATTCGACCCAGATCGTTTCGTATTTCTTCAACCACCACCACCGACTCATGATCTCCACCTTCACCCATGCCAGAAATTGTTCGCGCGTGACCTTCAAGAACCGATCACCAAATAATACTTTATTTCTCTCCTGGATAAATTGTTCTTTCCAAACACCTAGTTAACTCAGGTTACCTATCCAAAACCTGATCCAGCTGGAAGATGCACGCGTTATCTTTAGACACTGCAATAGCACAATTCATAATGAAATTAGATATTTAGTTTTTAGATAATTACTTTACTTGTATTATAAAAAATTAAAAAATATTTTATTTTTCCATTGTTCATACTTATTATATGAACTAACCTCTCCCTCATGAAAAATGATCAAAAGAGAAAAAGTATTTTGTACGGGTCGGGCTAAGACAAAACGGTTAATTTTGTATGGGTCAGGTTGGTTAAGCCGATATCCCAATTAGGTTATGTTTTAAGAGGCACAAAGTCACATGTAAAAACCCGCAAACCATGAACAGATCAATGAGAACTACAATTATTAATGTAAATACCTAGCAAACCAACCTAAAATGAATGAATGTTTAATTTGATCAATGAGAACTACAGATAGTTTCCTGTATCCGCATACATACAACATGCCTCTTATATCTTAACCTTTAAAGTAGTAGACCTCTAAGCATACATGGATAAAGCATACCTGCGACCACCACATCATTAGCCTCACAATCTGGCCTGTAGTCCAAATTCTCAAGGTAACACCGAATGGAGGGGTATACAAACAACATATATAGCAGCCTGCATGTTTGGTATACAAACAAATACTCATTTTAGTTCATCATAATTTCACCACCGGGAATGTTTTGATTTCCCTACTTTGCTCCATGCCGCTTCCTATGGAACAGCGGGAGTACAGTGACAAAAATAAATGTTTTTGATTTCCCTACTTGGCATCCCTTTCCTTTCACATCACATTAATACCTGTATACACTGTTCTGAACAAAATTCAAATTAGTAGGTGTTAAATAATGAAAGTTGAAGGTGGATGTTGGAGGACAATACATGTAATAAAATATAAAGTGATAATTTATAAATATAGAAAGGAGTTCATACTTTTGGCACCTTATATGTTGACAAAATCTGTAAAATTAGTAGATATTTGCATCAGCCAAATTCAAACTTAAACCCACATCTTTTACACAAAGTAGTTTAGACTTTCAAGGCCAAATTTCTTACTTTTAAATGCCAAATGCTCAATGCATCACCGTTTAGAATCTTGATAAAAACCGATAAGTATTCAATGGAGAGTCAGTCAATAGGTCATAGTAAAAGGCTTGATTTGGGAAGTCAAGGTAAAGGGCTAAAATAATGGAGAAATGTCCAATACTTATTTAGAATAAATAGGCCCAGTGTCATATTTTTCGGATTGTCTTGTTTTATTTTGATTATCAGGCCATTGTAAGAAATCGGATAATCAAAGAATGAAAAATACTTGACTCCCAACAACTTCAGCATATTTTTTAAATCCAATAACAGCTGAATACATCTCAACATTGGTCACACAATTGAATTCAAACTAGAGTTGCAGAAAACACATAGTATCAAACTTATAACAAAACAAACCGAAAGTGCAAATCCAGGCAAAGTTCCTTCTTATTTAATACAAGGTTCCCACTTCATCACAACATAAATAACACTTAAATGGTCTAGTCCGATACACGATCTAACTTTAAAGTGACCAGTCAATATGGTCAACAGAAGAGTCATACCGCCTCCCACCCTGTTGACCGGGTCCATGCTCACCCGAGTAGCCGCCCGACTGCGAGATTTGACCCGAACCCAAATGAGCTTCATCAGTATCATAACCCCAGCCCGTTAAAAAGTGACCCTGACCCTGAACCATGGTCCCACTAGATGGTTGAACCATGTGTCCACCAGTATTGGTAACAGTATCGGTACCAACACGATGATCGGGATAATACTCAAGGGTCAAGGTTGGGTCTCTTGAAGCTGATGAGTGATTTGACAGAAGAGAGAGAGCACAACTGGAATCTTGAACTCCATTAAAAGGTCCAGGTGGCACGTTTGGGTTGATGTAAGGTGACGGGCTGTCCAGGTTACTCTGCCATGGAAGTGGCGACAGTTTAGTGGCACCCGTAGGCGGTGCTCGGGGGTTAGGCCAGTGAACCCGCTCTCTTGAGCATGATGAAAAGTCCATCAGAAACCCTCCAGAATTGCTTCGGTTTTCTGTCACAAAATAAAAAAAATTAGAGGTTTGACTTTTGTGGTCAACGGGCTTATAGTCAAACAGTACATATGGGAAGCCTAAAGTAAAAAAAAAGTTAAATTTCTTAACTGGTTTTGTTAGTCATTAGCCACAGTTTGACTTTTGAGGTCAACTGTATGTCTTAGTCTCAAAATGACATGAAAATTGAAATCAAGAATTTTATAAATTTTGAGTGACAGCTACATAGTCAAAGCCAACAGTTTGACCTTTTGAAGTCAACAATGTTTGGACTCCTCAATATAACATGAAATCATAAACTTTTGTAAGTTTTAAATATAAAAAAATAACTATGAACTATATGCATTTGAATTATCGCAGAACATTACCAGGAGTTAATGAAGTCAACAATGTTTTGAACTTTTTAACCTCAATATAACATGAAATAAATTTTCGTAAGTTATAAATAAAGAAAATTAACTATGAACTATACGCATTAGAATTATAGCAGAACATTACCAGGACTTGAAAATGCTTTAAAATTTATAACCATACATATTATGTCAACATTCAAAATTTTCCTCAAAAATTTTAACTTTAAAAGTCAAAAGCCTTTCCAGTTTTTAGTTTTTTTTTACTTACTTTCATTCATTTTCAGACAATCGAAGAACTTGTGATCTCCAAAGTCTAAAAGTTTCCTTTTTCTCATCATCTTTGGTCATTTTATTCCATAAAACCGCGCGGATTCAGTTTCAAGGTTGTATCAATATCAAAATGATATAAAATTCTAAAATTTCCAAGTTTTGAAGAGAAAAAGAGTCAGCTACATATAGACAAACATTACAAAGGGAATATATTGATGTATTAGCTAAAAGTTCATAGATTTTAACTTTAAACATCAAAAAGTTTGACTTCAAGTTAAACAATGTAGACCTATAATCACTGTTTTTAGTGAAATACAAGACTGCTTTCTACGGTAAATGCGGAAAAACAAAGAAATGCAGAAAACAACTGTTAATAGCAATTTAAAGAGTGTACTTAAATACACAAATGAGATTTCATCCATAGGGGTCAACTTAAAAAGTGTACTTAAATATGAACAAATCAAAAAAGTTGAAAGTCCCCCAACATGTTACTAAATCATTTCAAGCTTCAAAACTGATTTATTTAAACAAACTAGACACATATTATTACAATAGTTTAGTTATTAACTTATCATAATCATATTCACTACAAGAAATTTTATATAAAAAAAGAAATACCCAACTTTATCTAATCATTTTTAGCCAGTTACTCAATCCACCCATTTTGCAGACAAGAAAATATTTTTTATAAATTAATGTTATGGATATCTAACCAAAAATAGAGGCGGGAAGACTTCCATAGCGAGCCGACAGCAAAGTTCCGGATGTTGGCTTCCTTCTACGCTCATTGTGCCCCGCCAATCGTCTACGACAACTCCTTTTCCCTTGATCAAACTCCGGTAGTTGATGGAACCTGTACCGAAAGATTATGGATCAACAAATGTTATACACCACTTTAGAGTATTCCCTGTCCTAGGCCGGGTCTAGTGGCCTTCATTTTTTATGAAAAACTACAAATAAAAAGGTTGCAATGCATCTCGCAAAAGTCCCGAGACACTACCAAATAAGTGAGATTTTACCAGATACGTTTGTTTGAGAAACTGTATGCATTCTATAAAAGGTAAGATTTAGCATGATATCTAACACTCAACCTTACCTTAAGCTTATCCTAAAATAGACCAAAAACAAATCAAGCAATCCCATCAAGTCCTTTTGCAACCCTCTAAATCTCTAAAACACCAAAACAAGTGCAAACAAATATATAATTATTATGATGTTCAAACTTCAAGATCAACTTAAAACACAAACCAATGTAGAACTCACTAGACTCCCACAACTTTTGAGGACTAAAAAGCAGTCAAACTTTCACACTTCTCTCATGTGGGACAAGAAGTAAACACAAAAAATATGGTCTTGTCTACTAACATATACATACACAACAAACAAGTACATAACTATATCTATAGATCTACTGTCTACACTAACAAGTGCAACAAGAATATGTACACAAAAACATAAAAAAATAATAATAAAAAAAGGGTTTGTAATAAGTTGACCTGCTGCACTGCTGGCAAAACCTCTGTTCAATCCCATTAACAATAACCTTAGCAGTCTTTGAATGAACACCACACACTTTATGCTTTGAATAGTAAGTCTTAGCATCAGTCAGATCCAAGTTACACCCTTCCACCTGACACCTTGGTGGCTGCGGCCCAACAACCACCACATCACCACCAGTCTTCCCCTTCTTCACTGGCCCACCATCATCTTCAAAGTATATTTCTTCACCAAACTTCAAACCAATCTTCAGCAAAGAAGATGAAGAACTTGAACCACCCATATCCATGGTGTTTGTCCTGCTGATGCTGCTTGTGTTGCTACTTGCTAGTTATTCATCGGCAGGTGGATCCTGTTGTAGAAACTTGAAAGTTGAAAGTACTTATAAAAATAATAATATTATAATAATGGAAATGGAATACAAGCATACAAAAACCAAGAAAGATAATAAAGAGAGGTGTGTGACAAGACTCTTGTTACTGGTGATGATATGATTAACTTTTTGACGAGCTAAGACTGGTTTTTACTGACTGTTTAGGGTGAAGCAATGGACTGACAAAGATGGGGTAGTGACAGGTTGGAGATGTACTTTGAGTTTAATGAGTTGTACTTTGCTGCAACAAAAAAGAAAAAGGATAAAAAGGTGGAAGCTTTGTGGGAGTTGGGAGATGCTTTACAATACTCTTTTTATGGTCACTGTTTTCTGTGGAAAACAAACCAACTTCCTTCTTTCTTTGTTTCCTTTTCCTGTTTGGGAGTGTCAATACAAATGATGGGTATGTTATGTACTCAAGTTGAACTCACAATTTTTGCCTACTAGGCACACTTGCTAAGATCACAAAATAATAATTAATTTTAATGAAGGTCCATCATACAAAGTTTTAACTGTAAGTTTGTAACCGGTATTTAGAACTTGCATTTTGTGACGGGACTGTTAAACCAAATAAACAACAGACTAAAAAACTTTGAATCACGTTGAATTAGGATCCACACGTTGTGACTACTGTTAGACCGTAAAAAATAGACGTAAACATATTGAACAATGGAGATTCGCAATATTTAGACCGAAATATAAAACATTATCATAAAAAAGATTAACAAAGTCGAAATGATAAAAAACCTACCTAGAAAAAAAAATAGGAAAAACCGAAAAAACTTTAACTCAATAATAATAGTAATAGTTAAATAAACTTAGGGAATACTCCATAATCAAATATCTAGTTTTTTTATCATTATTTAGTCATATTCTTTTATGACAATATAATTAAAAGTTTTCTACATTTTTTTTTGGCATGCTTGCAATTAATAATTTCTACCATTAAAAATTTGAATATCACCCAAGTATTTTTCCAAATTTTTATAAAGAAATTGGTGATTTTTTTTTCATTAATTCAATTTTTTTTGCACATTTTCGCAATTTTAAAATTATTTTTTGCATTTTTCTTTTACTAATTTTGCAATTTTTAAAAAAGATTATGCAATGTCAAAATATTTAAAAAAAAAAACTAGATAACCGGGTATCCAGGTCAAATGTCAATTATTGAAACACTAAATAAATGCTAAGTGACTTAAATGAACAAAACTTTACATCAGCGAGTGATATGATTAAAACAAAACTGAAACTCGATTAGTATTCTATAGAGCAGTCCCATAAACTCATAAAGCATATAGTTTATTAAAACCAAACTAAACTATAAGGGTTATATTGTATATCTCTAATACTTTTAAGGAAATAAAAAAGGTTAATAAAGCCTAAGAAAATAAAAGAAAAATTATGAGATGTGATACATTTAGGAAAGCATATGGTACAACTACAATTAGCATATACATAATATTTCTTTGTCTTTGTACTTAGGTCTGTCAATTTATGACACAAACCTGTTAACATGACACGGTTTTAAAAGGTTTAGGTTTGAGCTTAACATGTTTCGTGTTTTAAACAGGTTGACATGTTTAAATTCGTGTCCTAACAAGTTAAAAACATGTTAACCTGTTAGTAACACGTGTAGATTTTTATTTTAAATATATATACACACTCCTAAATTCTTTAACCAAAAGTCATACTTACAATAGACATTTCACTAATGCACGCCAGAACCCGACATTATATATTTTATGTATGTTATGACTTGCTTAAATGGTTTTTTATTTCAAGTATACTATGTATTTGTCGTCTTTTGTTTTTAGTATGTTATGGATTTGTGGTTTTTTGTTACAAATATGTTATGGATTATCTACTAATTATGATTTTTATGCTTGTTTTGAAAAATTTGGTTTCGTTACACATGTATTGTTCATTCTGTATTTATACATGTCTTAACAGGTTAACCTGTTACTAAACAAGTTCGTGTTCGTGTTTGAAAAAAACGACATGATTAGTTATCGTGTCGTGTCCAACATGTCATGACAGCCAATTGTACTTGTTGAATGTGTTTTTTACATAGCCAAGTTGAGCTGAACCATGAGGTCAAAAGCTTGAATTAGTTTGTGGACTGTCGAGCTGGCTCATTCGTGTATATTTTTTTTTCTTTTCAATATTTTTATAAGGGAAGCGGAAAGCAGGAGTAATGAAGTTTATAAGAACATGTGCAGTGGAGGGGCTATTTTTTTTGGGGGGGGGGGGATATTCGACACGTGACGCCACGTCAGTAGTGCCGCAATTTTCATTTTAGGATGTAGTGGTTTGTACCCCAAAATCGCTCTAAAATAATATAATCTTCTTATTTTTCCAAGTTGAACGTCGACATATATTTCTTGCCCCCCCATATCGCCTGGGAGGTGTGGAGGGCGATTTTCACCCAAAATCGTCGGGCTTGTCGCTCCACTACGCTTAGCCTAATGTCAAGGATGTAAGGTAGGTCACCAGCAATGAAACGTTCGAAAGTAGGAGGCGTGGGAGGGGCACTAAGCAGGGCTCCCCCTCCCCCCCCCCCCCCCCGGGGGGGGGGGGGGAGGGGGCTGGGTGGTTAATGACCTCTGTTAGGCTGATTTTTTTTATAAATTATATGTATTTTTTATGAAAAAAGATATGCATATTTAATTTTTAAACTCAATTACATAACAACTAGTTTGGTCTAGTAACAAAAGAGTATGAATCATAACCAAAAGGTTGTGATTTCTAGTCTCAATTTTTTTTCGCATAACTCAAATTATAACCAAAGTAAGCTAATTTAAAAATTAATTTTTTAAATCTAACAAAATACTCATTTTACTTAAAATCCAAAACATTTTTCGCATTCGGCTCAATTTTTTTTTCAATTCTCAGAGTCGGCCCTAACACTGAGTGAGGGGTTGGTGGATTTTTTTTCTAATATTCAGGATAACAAGTTTATTATAGTTTTGGTCCCTAGCTTTGAAATTACACTTCCCGGTTTTCACTCCACTTGCTTGTAACACTTGTATTTGACATTAATTTCTTCTAATTTTAGTTATTCACTATCATCGATGTTACTTGCTTCCAAGCTTATTGCATTGTGTTCATACTTGGTATAGAGGGCAGAGAGATACTAGCACCTTTTTTGATAGTCTAAATATTAAACCGAGAGGAGAGATGTTATATTATGAGGGGCATGAACATGTATGCCTTAACCGGAAACAAAGTATACTCGTTTGGACGTTTCCATAGTTTTAAAATGTATCATTAAGATATTTGGTGGGTTATCAATCTTAACAGTGCCAGTTCTTGGGAATTAGGTATGACCTTATACCTCACTAGTATTAATACTGATAATTGATGAACCATCAATCGAGATGTATGTGTTGCATGAGAGTTTGCTTGAGGGCAATCAAAAGGTAAGTGTGGGGATGTGATGTATGGGTGAAAATATGCGTTTATAGGATTTAATTTCGTGCGTTTTATTTGTTTATATGTTTCGAATGCGAATACTTTGAGTGGTTTAATGTTTACAGGTGTGCGGAGCTTAACGAAACTAATTTGGAGCATTTATGATTCAGTGGAAATGAAATTAATGATATATTATATGATAAAGAATTGAAATACGAACGCGTGGCCGCAAACGGGGAGGAAACCATAGTTGGAATTGAGATTTTATAAAGAAAATGAGGTTCGGAAGTGATTCGTGCGCATCTAAAGCAAAACGGCCATATCCGGGGATAGAAAACGAGTTACGGAACCAATAATATATGAATTTTGGGTTTCTCAACGAGAAGAGTATAAAAATAATATAATGGGAGCAGTAAGGAAGAGCCTAAGGGCCGTACCTGGCGTAGGCCTGGCCGTAGGCTACCACCCTGTCTGAAGGTAATTGCGTTTTGGGCTTGTTTCCTTCCATATTTAAGTTGGGATATACCCTAAATCGATTATTCTTGATACCCTAACATCCTTGGGTGATTTTGGAGTCATCATACACCATCCTAACTCCTACCTATTACCATAATCATCCATGCTTTCATCCTTCCACTCCATAATCAAGCTTATCAAGATGAAGAAGCAAGGCTAAACCATTTGTATCCATCTCCGGGAGTAGGGTTGTGATTGTGGTTAGACTTTTGATGTTTTAAACCTTGGTATTGGATTTGGATTTGATTAATCATTCAGTTAGTTAACTTTTGATGTTTGCTTGTGCATTTAAACAATTTTTCGTAATTGAATGCTTTGAAATTTTATAAGTTATTTGATTTGTGGTCATAAACTTTTAGGATTAGGTTCTTAGAGTCATTAACCTGTTTATCTTTAATCATTAAGCTGATTGCATTTATCAAACCCTAAAACTTGTAATCAATTAGGTTATTATTCATCCAAACCAATTGTTCGGATTAAGTTCTGTCAGTCAGTAAGGTTAAATATCTAGTCTTTTGATTATAGGTGTAATCAAACGAGTTTTCCTAATAGGTTTAATCAATTGGTCCAGTTTTCTTCACAACCTGAAACCTGGACTTGGTTAATTATCTTTCTCTGAATTGTTTTACAACCAAAGAATATTTAAACCGCTTGACATCGTCTGTACGCCTTAGTTGAGTTTATGTCCCACATTAAGGATATAAGGCCGTGGAGGACGATGACTCGTACCGTCCATATTCATATTGTAAACTACATTCACCAAAATTTCATGGGTGCCACGAGTCAGAAAACCAAAGGAACTTCAACCAGCAGGGTTGCAATAGGCAACACCAAAATTATTCACTGCATCCACCTAATTATCAGGAATATTATGAGTCAAATGAGTATGATAGTGATGGGCCCGAGACACCAATGTTTGTAAGTTATCAAGAGGGGGAGTATGACTACTACTCTGATCAGTACCTTCATCCAACGTATGAAGAAATTCCTCAACATTCAGCTCAAGATTCGGAAGTATTAATACTGTTAAACAACCAGATGACACTGTTGAAGGACCTTAGTCGGAGGATGGAAATTCATGAAAAGGCTAATGTTGCTCAAGATGAAATGATGAGCCAACTAATTGATGATTTTGCCTAAATTAAACGAGACAGTGAAATGGCGGTCGATGATACAGAAGATGACCTAGAAGATGTGGCTCTTGATCTTTCAGAGAATGAATTTGAGAAGGAGGTTATCGCGAATAATACCACACCAACTCTGTCTATTACTGATGAGCCAATGAATGTTGTGGTTATGCACTACAAAAAAATTGACCTAAGGCAACCTTTATTTCACAAAAAGTTGCATTATGTGAAGTTGCATTAGATCTAGTGCAACCTTTTTGTTAGATAACGCAACTGTTTCTTTCAAATGCAACACTTTTAAAGGGTTGCATTTGAAAGAAACAGTTCCATTATCTAGCAAAAAGGTTGCATTAGGTCTAATGCAACTTCAGCTAATGCTGCTTTTTTTGTGAAATAAAGGTTGCCTTAGGCCAATTTTTTTGTAGTGATGGTTGCTAATGAGGATGTTGAGGGAAATGGTCTAGATTATTTGAAGTATATAATTGAAACTGTGGACCCAACTAAAAATAAAACAACTTTCGAGAAATCAGAGACTGAAACAGTTCCAGGTCATTGTGACCATCCCCCATTATATATTACACAAACTCACAAAGTTGGGGATGATGGTTTAAAATCGAGGAAGAAAAAGGTAACGGTGAAGGATGTTGGGCAAAACAGTAATGTGACATTCGTCGAATTCGGGTCTCGATTGTATTTGTTTTTGTATTCGTTTGACGTGTAAACCGACCCGTTTTGTAAACCGACACTTATGTTATAATCAAAATGATGGTTTTTATGTTACAATATTGTTTTACACTTCTTGGGTCTTGAAAACATCTTTTTCGGGTTTTAAAACACGTTAAAATCACTTAAAACGAACTTCGGGGGCCAAAACTTTCATTTATTGAATGTTGTATGATATCACCAGACACCCCATCGAGCCACACGATTGGGGGGGAGGGGGAGATATCATGGTCGCGTAGCGCGACGGGCTACAGACCAAAATGTCTCCCATGTCTCCTGGTTTGGTTTATCGTCCAACGAATCCGAGTTTTAACCACCGAATAACTGGATTAACCCAAAATAAGCTCATCCTATATATACAAGGCCCTCTCTAACATTAATACCTACTCATAAACTCTTTCCTCACTCAAATTCAAAGACTTTACAAGGTTATTTTCATGTTCATGTCGGGTTTGACTTCCAAAGTAAAACTGTTGAAGTTTTACATTTTTGTTTCTTTATCTTAGTTTAAATTAATACTTGAATAATATATCACAATATATATATATATATATATATATAATATACACCGCTTGTTACCTTTGGTAGTTACTTTTCGGGCCCCGGTTGGTTAAGTTTTAGGCCTCGTAAGGCAAGGCTACATTGAGGACTTTCGTGGTCCTTGTTATATATTTTCCGCATCTAACCATCTAACTTTATTATTGCTTATTAACTTCTGCTTATTTTAGTTTGATTGTCATATTTACAAGTTCCATGGTTAAGGGTTCTAAGAGTCTATGCTTCGGTTTAATCGTAAATAGCTCTAGACCGTAAACTGAACTTTTGTTTAAAGGCTTTATTGTTAACTTTTTGGTTGTAAAACTTAAGTATTTACATTTGTACATTATTATACAAGTTCTTTGATATTTGGGCATGTGGAAACCATCTATGAACTTGTTGTGAGATGGAAACCGAACCAAATCCGATTTTCACTCGCTTAAGACACACAAGTGTGTTTTTAGGTATCAAGACTTGTATATTTATTTAAAATAGTTTACAAACTGATTTTTATTATTTTCTTAAGTACTTGAAAATGTTTGATCCAACTTGATCTCATAACAAAGTTTGGACCTACAAAAACCGAACACTCGCTTAACGTGCGTTGTTAGTTCCAAAACAACATAACTACATACTTGGTTAAGTCTTATTAAGTTTTATTGAGTTATCTCATAACATTTATTATTTTGGAATGTTGACTTTGGGTTTGACCAATTATCAAGACCCGAACACTCGTTAAAACCCGTTTTAGTATCTTTATCCCAAAGGGACTTCCATTCTTGCAATTTTACCCACCTTATTACTTAACATAGGTTGAGTAAATATTAAGGTTAGATACTTTAACCCGGTTTCGAGCAAACTTACATTTTTAAAGGGTTATTATTATAATTTCTTAAATAGTTACATTTTAAACCTTTAACTTTAATTGTTCACATTACTTAACATTTATTTTATCATAAAGACTTCCAAGACAACTTTCCTAATACAAGACTTCTTTTATTTTAGGCTTCGTTCGTTAACCCTCGACATACCAGTTAAACTCCAAATCAACCATCTTTCAAGTTTATTACTTGAACGTGAGTACTTCATACCCTGTTTTCCATGTTTTGTTTTGGGGTGACATTGCATCTTATTCAAACTAAATGCTTTATACTTGAGTCTTAAACCACAAATGTTATTGTGTACTTTACTTAAATAAATGCTCAATTTGGTGTTCTATGCTTACATGCGTATATGCTTATGTGTTTACCGCTTTTGGATTGGTTGATTCATAAATCTGTGAACTGTATGGTATTCTCTTATAGCACGGTGTCGTTAATGTATTTTTATTAACGACCTCAAGAAATCCGAATCTATTTGGTATTTTCTTATAGACGGTACCGCTAATGTATTCTTATTAGCGGCCTCATTTTATCCAAGTTATTGCTATTATTTATTGTTTCGTATACAAGTTGTGGACATTTTCTTATTATATATATATATATACTTGTTCAAAACTATTAATTGCTCACTAACCTTTGTGTTGATAAACTTTATTTTATACAATGTTACAGGTTTGACTTTTGGTTGACTCGAGACTTGAAGAAAGCGTCACAAATACCTTTAGGATATAAGCAAAATGAACAATATATTTATTTGCTATAATTTGTGATGATTATTGTATGAACAAGTATGTTATGTGACATTTTGATGTTGTGAAATTAAATGAGTTGTTAAATATTGTCGCTTTAAATAGTGTCATGCGCTTATGGGTAATCCGTCGCATCCCGGCATGTTCCGCCGCCCTTGGTCGAGGTGTGACAGATTGGTATCAGAGCCTTGACAATAGGATAGGTGGTTAGACGTAACGACCTAGAATTGTTGTGCTTTAGGGTCCTATACGTCTGCTTATACGTGTTTACTCTATACCTGACTGTCCATTTCGCATGTTTATTTATAAACTTATTTAAAACTCACCAATATCATAAATGTTCACATACACACACTTTCATAGTATACTCAAGGTATCCTTACCTTAAAACGCAAAAAGTAGATTTTTATTGTGTTTTATGGATTACAAGATTAACTTGGATCCCGTTGTTTAAAATCCCTTAAAGGTTGCGTTTATATCGGGTTTGTAGCCATCATAGGAAACGAGACATTATAAAACGACCATTTGACAAAAATATTCCAAGAATCGAATGTGATTTACTTACCTGGGATGATTGAATTATAGCGCTCGTTTTCTAGGCCAACGAACCGTGTTATAAATGTCAATACTTTAAGTAGTCGAATGCGAGAGTTCCGGTCGCCATCCTAATTTTCGGTGTTAGAACATTAGAGCCACGGTGATTCGTGGACTAGTGTTTTGACATGACGTTGTATCTCGATTTATTATTGTGTTATTATCGTTATTTGAGTCGAAAACATGAAAAAGACGCGGTGGTACGTGCACATGTTTAGACTCCAACGTGGTGTTTTATAAAAATACTTTTAGTGTCGGAATAACAAATCATGGTGGTTCACGTATAATTTTCCGACTCTACAAATCTTAAAATCTCAAATTTTCAAGCTTTAATCTCTCAAAACTCATTTACGTTTTGTTTTCAAATTGTTATATATATATATGTTTTATATTTTATTTAACACTAACATCTCTTCCTCACTAACTCTAGGATTCACAATCAAAAATTGAAGATTTATTTTATTTTTATACACCCTCATATTCATTTCTTTTTACCTCAAACTTATCCCATTTCTTTATAATTTTTTAGCATGCCTCCGGTAAGTCGCCACCCGCACAAGAACTCCAACCGACGTACGACCGCGTTCGTCGTCAAGCAAATGGTCGCGGTGATTCCCGAACTTATAACCCAAATCCAAGCTACCCAACCTTCACCCGTTGTTGCACCCGTTGAACCCAAACCCGCTTCGTACTTGTTTAAGCAATTTACAAGTGCTAATCCAATCGAGTTCTTTGGAACAAACTCTACAACTACTTTGTTGCAATGGTTTGAATCGATTGAGAGTGTGTTCCAACACAGTGAGTGCCCCGAAGCGAAAAAGACAAATTTCGCTTCGAGCATGTTTAGAAAAACGGCTCTTATATGGTGGGGTAGTGTTATGCACCTTCAAGGATCGGAAACGGCTATGGATCTTCCATTGTCCGATCTCAAGGCACTCATGATGAAGAAGTTATGTCCCAAGCACGAACTTCAAAAGCTCAAGGAGGAATTCTGGAACCTCAAGCAAGAAAGTGGTGATTATACCGCTTATTCACTTCGTTTCCACGAGCTGAGCATCCTCGTCCCTTACTTGGTTACCCCTACCGAACGCGAGCTTGAAAAATACATTGGGGGGTTACCTATGCAAATCCGGGACTCAGTAATGAGTAGCAAACCCGTGAACCTTGAAGACGCTATCACTCTAGCCGGTGCGCTATCGGAAAACCATGTGAAAGCGAGTACCCTAACCCTCAAGAAACCAAGTGAGAAAGCCAAGCCCGAACCCGCACCGCAAGCCAAAGTTGAACCCGCACCACAAGCCATTAACTACTCAAACTATTCCCACCACAACAACAACCACAATAAAAAGAAACCTAAAACCAATCACCGAAACTTTGCCGTTACCCAACCCCAACCACAACAACAAACTCAAACTCCTCCACAAACTCGAAGACCATATACCGGCTCTTTCCCACTTTGCAACAATTGTCAACGTCACCACCCATCACACTTGCCATGTCACCAATACACTATTTGTAACTGTTTTGGTCACCTCAAAACCACCTGCCGATCCGCACAACAAAACCAACCTAATCAACCAAGAACCATTCCCCAAAATTCCCAAAACCGATATGTACCATACCCACCAAACCAACCTTAACAACCCCGAGCTTGCTTTAACTGTGGTGATCCTAACCATTTCCGCAACAATTTCCCTCGCTTAGCCTTTGCCAACCAAGCCCAAACCATGACCGTACCCTACTACCAAACTCAAACCCACCAAGTCCAAACCTACCAACCCCAATTTCCCCAACTCAATGCACCACTCATCCAACCCATGCAAGCAATTCAAGCACCACCTCCTCCTCCACCTCAAGTACCCTAAGGAAACCATGGAAATCAAGGACGAGCTTTCATAATGAATGCTAATCAAGCTCAAGTGGAAAACGATGTTGTGAACGGTATGTTTTTGGTGAACCATCATTTAGCTTATATATTATTTGATACGGGTGCCGATAGAAGTTTTATTTATTTGAAATTTGAGTCTAAAATTTCCGTGCCTCGAACCAAGCTTTCCCGACCGTTTTCTGTTGAAGTCGCCAATGGAAATTCTATTACCATCAATTCTGTCGTCCGCGATTGTACTCTCATCCTTTCTAATCATAAATTCTCCATCGATCTCATCCCGATGTAAATGGGAAGTTTCGATGTCATAGTAGGCATGGATTGGTTATCTTTGCACCGTGCCGAAGTCGTTTGTTTCGATAAGTTCATTCGGATTCCGCTCGTCAACGGTAAAGTTCTTAAAGTCTTCGGCAAAGCAACTTCTAGAAGGCTTAATCTCATGTCGTGCTCCCAATCGCAAAAATACTTACACCAAAAGTATGTTCCGTTTCTAGCTCTCGCGGTGACAAAATTCAAAAGGGAAAAGAAAATTCAAGATATCTCTATTGTTTGTGATTTCCTCGACGTCTTTCCCAATGATGTCTCCGGTCTTCCTCCCATTCGTCCGATTGAATTCCGAATCGACCTTGTGCCCGGCGCAATGCCCGTGGCCAAGGCTCCTTATCGTCTAGCCCCGTCGGAAATGCAAGAATTGTTGAACCAACTCGAAGAACTTCCCGATAAAGGTTTCATTCGTCCAAGCTCTTCTCCTTGGGGCGCTCCCGTTCTCTTCGTGAAAAAGAAGGATGGTTCGTTTGGTATGTCTATCGATTATCGAGAGCTTAACAAACTCATTATTAAAAATCGTTATCCTTTGCCACGAATCGACGATCTTTTTGACCAACTTCAAGGCGCAACTTGCTTTTCAAAAATCTATCATCGATCGGGTTATCACCAATTTCGTGTTCGCGAAGAAGACATTCCGAAAACCTCCTTTCGTACTCGATATGGACATTTCGAATTTTTGGTTATGCCCTTTGGGTTAACAAATTCACCCGCGGTATTTATGGACCTCATGAACCGCGTTTGTAAACCATTCATTGATAAATTCATTATCGTCTTTATTGATGACATCCTCATCTTTTCCAAGACCAAAGCCGAACATGAGAATCATTTGTGTTCCATTCTCAAACTCCTTAGAAATGAACGAATCTACGCCAAATTCTCCAAATGTGAATTTTGGCTCGAGAAAGTTCAATTTTTGGGACATATGGTAAACGACAAAGGTATTGATGTGGCCTAATTTATATATTTTTATATTAATATTTTCTACACCTTTAAATACTTTTGGAGCCATGTTTTTATTGAATTTTATTATTAATTGGCTCATATTTTGACTTTAAAGGTTTGATGTTTAAACGAGCTAAAGTGGAATACTTTTACTAAAATTGAGACCGTTGAGTAACATGCATTTTATACATAGTCTCTTTTAGTTTTATAAGGTTTAAATATAAAAAAAAAGAAACAAAATGTGATTACTAAATGTCAAGTAAAGCGTTGAATTATATCTATATAAATGTGTAACTAATGTTTGCCTCATATTATGTATTAAATTGACGAACTGATGTGATACCTGTTATTAAGTGGACCAAAACACTAATTTTTCACATGGGTTTAATTTGTAAAATGGACTGGACCAAGGAAAGCCCATAAGTAAAAGAGAGGTCGGTTTTGTTTTTGCTTGGAAGAAAAGGGCCGGAAGCCTTGGATTATTATTATTATTACTTACCCTACATGAGCCACCATATAATATGATTATTAATAAACCCTACGTGGGGTTTTTGGGAGGAAATCGAAGTCAGAGGGACAGAGAGCCGCAGAGCATTATTACATATATTATATTTTTTGTTTGAGAGTTGGCGTGAGTCTTTTTGGTTGGGAGGCGCAAATCACCACAACTACATTACTAGCATTATTACAATTATATTTTGTGAGGGTGTGAGAATCCAAGTAGACAGCAGCCACAAGAAGCTCTAACCATTATTATTATTTGGAGTATACTGACTATTCGAGAGAAAATGAAGCGTTTTTGTGTTCGGATTCACAAGATTGGTTTGATTTTACTATCTTTATTATGAACTCTATTATTGAACTTATATATTTTATTGTTTTGAACATGATTATTGGCTAAATACTTTTAGTTATCTAGGCTTGTGATGACGTTTTGTTGACTGTTTTGGACTTGTCGGTTTTCGGGTTTTGTTTATGGGATTTTGATTAATTAAAAGTTTTGGCTAGTTTTATTGGATGTGTCTCATGCGTATTTACTTTTGATTGTGTCTAAATGAATGTTTCACATGTTACTTGATCGATTGTCTTTCGATTATAGGTTGCATGTTAGGGTTGTTTACTGTGTGTTTGCAACTTGTTTATGGTTTATTGAGCTCAAGGTATTCATGTTGATCCCGCTAAATTGAGGCTGTTAAGGATTGGAAAACTCCAACGACTCTCACGGAAATTCGATCCTTCCTCGGTTTGGCCGGATATTATCGGCGTTTCATTCAAAATTTTTCCAAAATCTCTTTGCCGCTTACCTCCCTCACTCATACAGGAAAACCATTTGATTGGGGTTCGAAACAAGAGGAAGCTTTTCAAACTCTCAAGGACATGCTTTGTAATGCTCCAGTTCTAACCCTTCCTAATGGAAACGACGATGTTGTTGTATTTTGCAACGCTTCTCATCAAGGCCTTGGTTGTGTTCTCATGCAACGAGGTCAAGTCATCGCTTACGCATCAAGGCAACTTAAGGTCAACGAGAAGAACTATACGATTCATGATCTAGAACTTGGTGCCGTCGTTTTCGCTCTCAAAATCTGGAGACATTACCTTTATGGTACAAAATGTGTTGTGTTTACCGATCATAAAATCCTTCAACATATTTTTGAACAAAAAGATCTCAACATGAGACAACGACGATGGGTCGAATTACTTAGTGATTACGATTGCGAGATTCGCTACCATCTCGGTAAAGCGAATGTTGTCGCCGACGCCCTAAGTCGAAAGGATAATGTTAAATCCGTTCTGCTTTTAAGCGTTGTTGTTCAAACCGATCTTCAAATTCGTATCTTTCAAGCTCAGCGTACCTCCGTTGAAGAAGGCAACATGTACGACGAAATGTCATGTGGAGCCGAACTTTAACTCAAAACCAAACCCGATGGTCTTTTGTATTTTCTCAATCGTTTGTGGGTTCCCAATCGCGATGATCTTCGTACTTGTATACTCGACGAAGCTCACAATTCGCGGCATTCCGTTCATCCCGGTGCGGATAAGATACATTTCGATCTTCGTGCTACCTTTTGGTGGCCAGGTATGAAAAAGGACGTAGTGTTGTATGTATCTAAATGTCTTACTTGCTCAAAAGTCAAAGCCGAACATCAAAGACCTTTTGGTCTACTCGAGCAACCACCGATTCCCGTTTGGAAATGGGAAGACATTGCTATGGATTTTATCACTAAATTACCCAACACCCAAAAAGGTAATGATAGTATTTGGGTGATCATCGATCATTTAACCAAGTCTGCTCATTTCATTACGATCCGCGAAAAGTATTCTGTCGAGCAGCTTGCTCAAATCTTTGTTCGGGAAATTGTGTGCCAACACATTTTACCATTGTCGATCATCTCCGATCGCGATGCTCGTTTTACCTCTAATTTTTGGCGATAGCTTCAAGAAACCTTGGGAACACGTCTCAATCTTAGCACCGCTTATCATCCTTAAACGGACGGTCAATCCGAACGTACCATTCAAACACTCGAGGATATGCTACA
Organism: Bidens hawaiensis; assembly: GCF_021521415.1. Classification (NCBI taxonomy): domain Eukaryota; kingdom Viridiplantae; phylum Streptophyta; class Magnoliopsida; order Asterales; family Asteraceae; genus Bidens; species Bidens hawaiensis. Next base: position 59,917 of record NW_027499734.1, on the reverse strand, counting down.
AGCGTGCGTTCTTGATTTCGGTGGGAATTGGGATTCTCACATCCCTTTCATCGAGTTTTCATATAACAACAGTTATCATTCTAGCATCGAGATGGCTCCTTTCGAAGCCCTTTACGGTAGTAAATGTCGTTCCCCGATTAGTTAAAACAAAATCGGTGAAGCTCAAATCACGGGACCTGAAATGGTCAAAGAAGCCACCGACGCTATCGATAAAATCCGTAAGAACCTCCTAGCCGCTAGAAGTCGTCAAAAGAGTTACGCCGACAAACGGCGAAAACCGATCGAATTTAATGTTGACGATCTTGTCCTTCTAAAAGTATCTCCTTGGAAGGGGGTAGTCCGTTTTGAAAAGAAGGGTAAGTTAGCTCCTCGTTTTGTTGGTCCTTTCAAAATTATTGAACGTGTTGGGAAGGTAGCTTATCGACTCGAACTACCGGAAGAACTTGCCGGTGTTCATCCGACGTTTCATGTTTCGAATCTTAAAAAGTGCTTAGTCGAGGGTAAGCTCCATATACCTCTCGACGAAGTACATGTCGATGAGACGATGATCATGGTTGAACGGCCCGTTGAGATCATGGATCGCAGCGAGAAGAAAACCAAGCGTAGCCGTATTAGGTTAGTCAAAGTTCGATGGGAATCACGGCGTGGCGCGGAATTTACTTGAGAACGAGAAGACTCAATGAAAGAGAAGTACCCGCATTTGTTTGCATCATCGACTTCGTCCTAATTTCGGGACGAAATTTCTTAAAGTAGGGGGGGATACTGACATTCGTCGAATTCGGGTCTCGATTGTATTTTTTTTTGTATTCGTTTGACATGTAAACCGACCCGTTTTGTAAACCGACACTTATGTTATAATCAAAATGATGGTTTTTATGTTACAATATTGTTTTACACTTCTTGGGTCCTGAAAACATCTTTTTCGGGTTTTAAAACGCGTTAAAATCACTTAAAACGAACTTCGGGGGCCAAAACTTTCATTTATTGAATGTTGTATGATATCACCAGACACCCCATCGAGCCACGCGATTGGGGGGGGGGTGGGGAGATATCATGGTCGCGTAGCGCGACGGGCTACAGACCAAAATGTCTCCCATGTCTCCTGGTTTGGTTTATCGTCCAACGAATCCGAGTTTTGACCACCGAATAACTGGATTAACCCAAAATAAGCTCATCCTATAAATACAAGGCCTATCTAACATTAATCCCTGCTCATAAACTCTTTCCTCACTCAAATTCAAAGACTTTACAAGGTTATTTTCATGTTCATGTCGAGTTTGACTTCCAAAGTCAAACTGTTGAAATTTTACATTTTTGTTTGTTTATCTTAGTCTAAATTAATACTTGAATAATATGGCACAATATATATATATATATATATATATATATATATAATATACACCCCTAAGTTACCTTTTGTAGTTACTTTTCGGGCCCCAGTTGGTTAAGTTTCGGGCCTCGTAAGGCAAGGCTACATGAAGGACTTTCGTGGTCCTTGTTATATATTTTCCGCATCTAACCATCTAACTTTATTATTGCTTATTAACTTCTGCTCATTTTAGTTTGTTTGTCATATTTACAAGTTCCATGGTTAAGAGTTCTAAGAGTCTATGCTTCGGTTTAACCGTAAATAGCTCTAGACAGTAAACTGAACTTTTGTTTAAAGACTTTATTGTTAACTTTTTGGTTGTAAAACTTAAGTATTTTCATTTGTACATTATTATACAAGTTCTTTGATATTTGGGCATGTGAAAACCATCTATGAACTTGTTGTGAGATGGAAACCGAACCAAATCCGATTTTCACTCGCTTAAGACACACAAGTGTGTTTTTAGGTATCAAGACTTGTATATTTATTTAAAATAGTTTACAAACTGATTTTTATTATTTTCTTAAGTACTTGGAAATGTTGGATCCAACTTGATCTCATAACAAAGTTTGGACCGACAAAACCGAACACTCGCTTAACATGCGTTGTTAGTTCTAAAACAATATAACTACATACTTGGTTATGTCTTATTAAGTTTTATTGAGTTATCTCATAACATTTATTATTTTGGAATGTTGACTTTGGATTTGACCAATTATCAAGACCCGAACACTCGTTAAAACCCGTTTTAGTATCTTTATCCCAAATTAATGGACTTGCATTCTTGCAATTTTACCCACCTTATTACTTAACATAGGTTGAGTAAATATTAAGGTTAGATACTTTAACCCGGTTTCGAGCAAACTTACATTTTTAAAGGGTTATTATTATAATTTCTTAAATAGTTACATTTTAAACCTTTAACTTTAATTGTTCACATTACTTAACATTTATTTTATCATAAAGACTTCCAAAATAACTTTCCAAATACAAGACTTCTTTTATTTTAGGCTTCGTTCGTTAAACCCCGACATACCGGTTAAACTCCAAATCAACCATCTTTCAACTTTATTACTTGAACGTGAGTACTTTCATACCCCGTTTTCCATCTTTCGTTTTGGGGGGTGACATTGCATCTTATTCAAACTAAATGCTTTATACTTGAGTCTTAAACCACTGATATGATCTAAATTATACATATTATTATAGAAATATTTTCTACACTTTTAAGTAATTTTGAACCATGTTTCTATTGAATATTATTCTTAATTGGTTCATATATGTTTTTTTAAGGTTTCAAAAGACAACGAGTTAAAACAGAGTGAATTAAAGAGCTAATTACCAAAATAGCCCATTTCATGAGAGAGAAAATGCAAAATAGCACGTGAGATTTGAAATTCCCAAAATAGCCCTTCAAATCTCACGTACACGTGAGTTTGCGAGATTCCCCGTGACTGTTCGTGGTCCAATCAGATTCTGCCAAGTGTTTTCCACTCCCACCTACCACGCTATTTTTCATCTCAAATCTGTCGGAAGCGTAGCACTTGACACCAAATATAACCTGAAGAAAACCAACTGTAACGTGATGTTTCAACCTGTTTTTATCAGCAACGTGAGTTTTCAAATTTATGGATTTTAAAGGTATTTTGAAATTCATCTCCTTAGATGAATTTCAAATGAATTCAAGAAACGGGTTTCAATCTTCAAATTGATCCTGCAAATGGGCTCAATTCACGGGCTTTCTTCGTATATGAACTGGGTTTCCATTAATAAACACCCTAATCACAAAACCCCCAAATTATACACCTTAGTTTCCATCAATTCATTCAATACCCGTTCTAGGGTTTCAATTACGACCCGAAACCCTAATTCCAATTCCAAATTCAAGATTCTTAAAGCTGTGGAATTGAACAAGGTGGTAACCAGCGACGACGAGGATGAAATGAGTGAAGGGTTTTTCGAGGCAATTGAGGAATTAGAATGTATGAAACGCGAACCATCCGATGTTCTTGAGGAAATGAATTCTAGGTTATCCGCTAGAGAGTTGCAGCTTGTGTTGGTTTATTTTTCACAAGAAGGTAGAGACTCATGGTGTGCTTTGGAAGTGTTTGAGTGGTTAAAGAAAGAGAATAAAGTTGATGAGGAAACTATGGAGTTGATGGTGTCTTTAATGTGTGGTTGGATCAAGAAGTTGATTGTGGTTTCTTTAAGATGAGTGTTTTTCTTCAGGTTGAAATTTATTTGAAATTCATCTAAGGAGATGAATTTCAAAAAACCTTTGAAATCCATCTTATTTGAAAACTCACGTTGCCGATAAAAACAGCTTGAAACATCACGTTACAGTTGGTTTTTTTCATGTTATATTTGATGTCAAAAGTTACGTTTCCGACAGATATGGGATGAAAAATAGTGTGGTAGGTGGGAATGGAAGACACTTGGCAGAATTTGATTCGTCCACAAAAAATCACGGGGAATCTCAAAAACTAACTTGGACGTGAGATTTGAAGGGCTATTTTGGGAATTTCAAATCTCACGTGCTATTTTGTATTTTCTCTCTCATGAAATGGGCTATTTTGGTAATTTATGAATTAAATCAAATCAATTTGTGGCTCGTACAATAATTAACTCAAATAAGTTTTAATGTATGTATTAACAAAATAAATAAAAGGAAAAAGGGTAAAGGACATCGAATCTTGTTAAAGCACATAATTTAATATTCAATAATTTATAAGCTAGTAATTATTTTATAAAGAATAACTTATGTACATGATTTGGAGTTATAATATTGGTTTCACTATTTTAGCTATTTAAATTTAAGTGCAGGAATGGAAGAATAATGTGTCGTTTATCTGAAGGGATTAATAACAGAAGGTGGGCCTGCCAAAACACATAAGAAAGACATGCAAAGTGGGCTGCATTCTTGGGTTTCAAAAAAAAAAACATACACAACATGTATGTGTATATATGAGGTGCCAATAATTATCAAAGGGGGAGGGTTTTTAAAACCCCTACTGTCGCAGATTGAGTGGGACGCAAGTCAAAAAGGGGGGCGCCCCTAGGCTACTGCTAGGCTACCGTTGGAGCTCGGAACAAAACGGAGAAAAAGAATATTGATAAGCAGCTAGGCAGGCTAGCACGTCAACAAAGTCTACGGCCAAGTCTTAAAAAGGGAATTAAAAAGCAAGCAAGCTAGTAGACACGTCAATTAATTGAAGCAAACATGCTAGTAGCTCAACTATATTTATTTATTTTTCGATGAACTGCAATAATTATTATATCTTTGTTTCGTCGAATATAATTATGATTAGCTAAACTATTATACTGCCTAGGTTTGGATGATTACTTTGTTAGAATCGTATTATTTTTAATTTTGGATTATATATTAATTGGTTCATGTTTTGGTAAAGTTTTTATTTTATTTGCTTGTGATGCATTTGCGTATTTGGTATTAATTTATTATCAGTTTTTGTTCCATATGCGTCTTTGTGAATGTCTTTCATGTATGGATGCATATTAGGTTGCTTACTGTGTGTTTGTAACTAGTTTATGGTTAATAGTCGACTTATACCATAGGAGCGGTAATTGAAAGTTTAGAGATACCTTGTATTCTGCAACTTGAGAGACTGGGAGGTAATTAAGTGTCGTCTGTTTTGGTCTTTTGCGGGTTTGGGTAGTGATTGCACGGGAGTGAGTTACCCTAGATTCCTTTAGATTCTTACAGATCCGAATTATAACCGAATTCAATAAAAATACCTCTTTACGCCTTAGGGTGTTTTGTGATTAGAGAGACCGGGAGGTGATTTAATCTTTGGGTACCTTAGCATAGTTAGGTAAGGTGAGACCGGGAGGTGATCCGAACCATTAAACCGTTGAGCTTACATGATATTTAAGGTTCTTAGGTATTGTTGGTGAGACCGGGAGGAGAACTAGCGTACTTTAGTTATTCCTTAAGTTTCGTATGTTTAGAATATGATACCAATCATAAATCCAATTCCGATAGTTTACGAGTTAACTAGTAGGATTCCTTACCTAGGTAGTTGTTTCCCCTATTTGAGTTATAAACCTATTTGTTCGTGTCTTGTTTATGTGTCAGCTTTAGTTCAAGTATTATTTAGTTTATATTTAATAATTAAAAAATCACAAAAATCAATTAAATCAATTTACTTTAGTTATTAATCAGAGTTTAGTTTATGTGTCGCTAGTGTCCTTTGGGTTCGACATCCGGACTTCGTTAGACTTTACTACAGTTGATAGGTACACTTGCATGTCTAGTGGTCTAGCATTAGGATAGTCTAGATTTATAAATTTAAAACTAGAGTGTCTAGGTTAGGTTAAGTTTTTTAATAGACCATTTTGCACATCAACCACAAATGTTATTGTATACTTTACTTAAATAAATTATCAATTTGGTGTTACATGCTTACATGCGTATATGCTTATGTGTTTACCGCTTTTGGATTGGTTGATTCATAAATCCGTGAACTATCTGGTATTCTCTTATAGCACGGTGCCGTTAATGTATTCTTATTAACGGCCTCAAGAAATCCGAATCTATTTGGTATTCTCTTATAGATGGTGCAGCTAATGTATTCTTATTAGCGGCCTCATTTTATCCAAATTATTGCTATTATTTATTGTTTCGTATACAAGTTGTGGATATTTTCTTATTTTATATATATATATATATATATATATATATATATATATATAGGGTGAGGTTATACTAAAAAGTAATGTTTTTCTAGAAAGTGTAGGAAGAGATCTGGAGCATTGGATTTGATGATCCAATGGTTATGGTTCACTATAGTATTTTTCTTAGGTGTGTTCTATTTTTGTACTTGTTTTATAACATTCAATTAGCATTATCGTCTACTGTGTTATATTAAATTTGGAAATAGACAATCAAATTAATTAATCACATGTGAGAGAGAAAACACTTCTATAATGATAACCCATCACAAACCACCATCATCCACTATGGACCACCGTTAACCACCACCATTCTTTCTTTTCCGGTCATCACCACTTTCTCCAGTCATATTTACTAAGTTTTCGACGCAATGAGTGGTAAAAAAAGCGCTCCACTCATACACTCGCATATTTGAAACTGGTTTGTTTATGTTAGATTTGAAACGGTGTGTTTTTGAAAGTATGAATATGTAGTTAATGTTACAGCCGGATTAGTGTGTTTATGTTAATATTAAATATGCATTTAATGTGTTTGACCGGGTTACTAGGAAAGATATAGGTATTATAAATAAATTAATAATTATATTCCATAATTAACATGTCATAGTTGTTTACAATCTTGTCCTTATGTGTTATATTAGATCTAATGGTTAAAATCACTTCTTACACTTTTTAGAAAAAAAATACTTCTTATTATAACCTTGCTCTCTCTCTCTCTCTCTATATATATATATATATGTATACTTGTTCAAAACTATGAATTGCTCACCAACCTTTGTGTTGATAAACTTTATTTTATGCAATGTTACAGGTTTGACTTTTGGTTGACTCGAGACTTGAAGAAAACGTCACAAATACATTTAGGATATTAGCAAAATGAACAATATATTTATTTGCTATAATATGTGATGATTATTGTATGAACAAGTATGTTATGTGACATTTTGATGTTGTGAAATCAAATAAGTTGTTAAATATTGATGCTTTAAATAGTGTCATGCGCTTATGGGTAATCCGTCGCATCCCGGCATGTTCCGCCGCCTTTGGTCGGGGTGTAACAAGTAAGAAATGGGCTCATATTGGTTCTACTGGCGTGTCAACCATGAAGAAAAAAGCGTGGGCACAACACCTCAATTACCGAGCATAAACAGGAAACTCGGTGGGAAAACGCCCGATTCGGCCCCGATCAACAATTGACGTTTCGAAGATAAGAAAGAGTGTGTAGGCTCGACGTGTTAACCATCGAGCATACGTTAGAAATTTAGAGGGAAAATGTGCATTCACATCGGCTCGTATCCACTTATTAGACATGTTGTTCATAAAAGAGGAAGTGGGGCCTTGGCACCATAACTACCGAGCTTATGTGGGAAATGAAATTTGGTAGGTAAATGTTCCATTCGACCACCGTAAACGTCAAACCAGGTAATGGTCCGACTAAAGACCTTAACAAAAACTATCGGGAGGCAACCCGGTTTCTATTTTCAGTTTGTATTTTATTTTATTTTTATTTCTTTTATAATTGTTTAACCGTTTTATTTCAAGCGTACCATTGTAGCATAAGTCAAGTGTGGGGATGCCACACGAGAAAGATTGGAGTTTTGTAGCATTTCGCTGAAAGAATCGTAATTTAATGAGGATCCTATCGATTTTATAAATGTTTTGGATTGACCTTTCGACGTCGATCAATGACGTTAATTGTTCTAGTTTCTAGTTACTACCATTAGATTCATCTATCGGGAAGCAACACATTAAGGACCTCAATAACATCTTCTACATCACATGTAGCAAAGAGTAATTTTCAACAAAATCATATCAACAATTCAACATATAAGAATTTTCGACACCTTTAGTGTCTCCTTGAATCATTCAAGTGCACATAAGTTAAGAATCTATATAGAAACATGCATAGGGTTTTCAAGACAAATAACCTCTGAAGTGTGTTCTTAGATACATGAATAGGCGATGAGGATAATAACCAGCCAGAATGTTTTCTTCTATAAGTTTCCTTACTGAGCAGCACCTTAATCCAAGTGGTGCTAGCCTCCTAAGAATAGAGAGTTTACGAGAATTAGAAGGATCATGCTCAGCTTACATATATCACTCTTTTGAATCCCAAGTAAATATAAGTATAAAACAATCTAAAGTCTTTCAACAAATTTCTATTTATTGAGAGTGAATTTAAAGACTTTACATTATGTTATAGTTAGTGAAACAACCAAACACAAATATAATCGTTTAGCAACCAAAGTAACTCACTTTAATTACTTTTGGCAACATTAACCAAACATGCATGCCCAGGACTGTAAATGAACCGAATGTTCAGTGAACTGCTCATGAACCGTTCGACGGGATGTTCTTTAATTAATATATTAATGAACAAATATGAACAAAACATTTGTGTTCGTTTAACTAAATGAACGAACATGAACACATGCTTCGTTTGTTCAGTTATGTTCGTAAATGTTCGTTTATGTTTGTTCATTTATTTTCGAGTATGTCTGTTTATTTATGTTCGATTATATTTATTCACATTATCAGATATTAATAGAAAATAATTTAATATTATCTGGATGAATATACTTAACAGTTTTATATTTGCTCGTTTGTGTTCATTTTAGTGTGTCCGTTTAAGTTCGTTTATGTTTGTTTGTGTTCATTTATGTTCGTTTATCTTTGTTCAGTTATGTTCATTTATATTCGTGAACTGCTCGTTTAGATTTAAATGAACGGACATATATAAACGAACGCAAATATGTTTATTTTTTAAACGAGCAAACATGAATACACATAGTTGTCCGATTAAGTGTTTGTGCCAGTGTTCGATTTTAAATGAATGGGCATATATAAACGAAAACGAACATGTTTATTTTTTAATCGAGCAAACATGAATACACATAGTTGTCCGATTAAGTGTTTGTGTCCGCGTTCGATTTTAAATTAATGGACATATATAAACCGAACACGAACATGTTTATTTTTTAAACGAGAAAGCATAAATACAAATATTTGTCCGTTTAAATTTAAAGTTAAATGAACGAACACGAACATGATCTTGTTCGTATTCGTTCGATTCGTTTAGGGCTAGCATGCATATACAAAATAAAAGTTGAACAATTACCAAACAAGGATGAGAGTGAGGTGGGGCTGCAAATGTAATTAAGTTCATTAATTAGTATTGTTTATATTTTTATGGCGTTTAATGTTGTTATATTTCAACAAATAAACTTAAAGTTATCTTTTAGGAAAAATACCATAAAAAATCAACATATTTCTTATTTTTATACGTTAAAGTCCATCAACAATATTTTGCACGTTAAAATCCCTCTACATATTAAACTTGAACAATAATATGACATAACTTATAAAAACAATATAAGATGTTTTTTTTTCTTTTTTAGCTAATTGTTTATTTATTTCCCTTATGTGGCATATAGATTTCATCTTTTTCAGATGCGTCTTATTAAAATATAGTTCTAACTGTGTAACGATAAACCTATTACGAGGTTAAGTACTACTACACATCTAGAGACTAAAGCCAATTGTTTAGATATCAATTGCACGTTTCTAGAAACAGTAACTGGAGCATCATCCACGCATATATCACGAAATTTTTTTAGTTATCCAGTAAGTGATCAAAAATGAAAAAAAAAACCGTTGCTACCATTTTTTAGGTTTATTCTTATGAAATTAACGTTAAAAGTGACGGACGGTTAATCAGGCATCATGTAGTGGCGTTGATAGCTGAAAGATAAGGGTACATGCACCGATCAGCCGGTGTCCCGATGATTGAGTGCTATGTGCCTTATGTCCAAGGCTTGATGCAAAACTACTATCGAGCCGGGGTCTCACCGGAAGCAGCCTCTCTATCCCTATGGGGTAGAGGTAAGGCTGCCTACATCTTACCCTCCTCAGACCCTACCATAGCTTTGCTATTGGTGGGATATACTGAGTACGATGATGATGATTCTTATGAAATTAACAAAAATAAGAAAAGTTTGTTGCTACAGTTTGTGATTTAATTTATGAAAAAAAAATTCATTAGAAGGTTCAAACTTTGATATGAAAAAAATAGTATCTGGCCATACGCTAAAACTAAAATTGTATATTCAGTTACTAGAGAGTAGAGAATTAGAAAAGTAGGAACTGAAATTAGTAGTACATATTAGAAAAACAACATATTATAAAAAAAATTGTTTTTATAAGTTATGTCATATTATTGTTCGAATTTAACATGTGGAAGAGCTTTATCGTGCAAAATAAATGTTGAGAGACTTTAATAAGAAAAAATAGAAAGTATGTTGGCTTTTTATGGTATTTGTCCTATCTTTAACAACTAAATTCAGTATCTTAAACGATCTGTAAATATAATTATAAATAAAAGTTCAGGTTTAAGACGTTACTAAAATTTAAAACTCATGAAGGAATAGATATGTTTAAAACTAGAGAAAATAACCACAAACAGTGCATTTGTAGGACCAATGCTCTTTAAAGCAAAATTATAGTGATGTGAATGGCTTTACATCTCATCTATTCCAAAGTTTTGATTCATTATTCCCGCAAAGTTTTAACAATAAACAGGAATAAATGATTCACCAAAAATTAACAAAAAAAATAATTAAAATAGACCACTTAGGCCACCTGCTATGGGGCATTAAAGGAGGTGATGGCGGACGCTCTTGGGCGCTGAACACCACCAAGGGGCGTTCTTGTGGTGGGGCGTTATCCTGCCCATTGTCTCAACGGCCGGCGCGGTGGAGAGTAAAAGGGTGGGCCCAACCCACCAACGGCTATATAAACGTTATTTAAAAAAAATCAAAAAGTATTATATATATATATATATATATATATATCTTTCACTCAATCTTTTACAAAAACATATTCTGCACTCTTAAAACTTATATAAATTTCTTCAAAAATATGTCTTTCGAATCATCTTCGACACCCGACGAGTACCCCGATCCCGAAGTTATTTCAGACTCGGATTTAGGGGATGAAGTGATATTTAGTGCTATTCTAGATGTTGCCCGAGTCTTGGTCGAGCATTGCGAAAGCTCACAACCACGAACAAGACGACCTCATCTTCAACGAGATTGTGTAGTTGCTCATGAACAGTTGATAACATATTAATTTTCGTCGGACACGACTTTTGATTCGGAACGATCCCGGCGCCATTTTCGGATGAGTCACCAACTTTTTTTTATGAATAGTTGGTGATTTAGAACGCGAGTATGCGTTTTCCAACAACGGGATGACGCGAGAGGTAGAACGGGTTTTTTCTCCATTGCAAAAATGCACGTGGCGATTCGTCAACTAGCGTACGAGAACGCGAGCGACGCTATGGAAGAGTATTTACATATGTCGGAGACAGTGGCTCATGAAGCCCTTTACACGTTCTGCGAATATGAGTATTATTATCATTTTAAATATTTATTTATAAATCATCTTATTTTAAATGCAATCTTTATAAACTAACCTTAAATTTTTAATATTAGGTATTTCTCAACTATATCATAAAAAGTATTTAAGGGGCCCGACTCAAACCGACATACAAAAAATATACGAGGTGCATGAACAGAGACACGGTTTTCCCGGGATGCTTGGTAGTCTTGATTGCACACACTGGGATTGGGAAGCCTGTCCAGTTGTTTGGCAAGGTTAATATTATCGGGGTGATCATGATGGACCAACAATTATCCTTTAGACTGTTGTATCATTTGATCTTGTGATATGGCATGCGTTTTTTGGGATGCCCGGTGCAAACAATGATATATATGTGATAAATGCGTCCACTATTTTTGACCGTCTCATAAACAGAGTTGGATTCGACACCTCATTTTCCACGAATGGTGTCAACTACGAATACAAATATTATTTAGTCGACGACATTTATCCGGATTGGGCCACGTTGGTTTATAGCTTTACGTGCCCGACTGATGATAAACGAAAATATTACAAGAAAAAACACGAGTCGTCCAGAAAGGACATCGAAAGGGCATTCGGGGTATTAAAGAAACATTGGTCTATAGTGAGACATCCGGCTCGTATTCAACAAATGGATAAGTTAAGAAATTTAATGTACACTTGTATTATCTTGCATAATATGATATTGGAGGACTCGGGTAGAACAATTTGTCAAGACAAGTACAATGATGCGTCGGAGCAGATCATAACACTAAATGAAGATGAGAAACTTGCTAATTTATTAAGAACACGAAGAAGGGAAACAAATTTCAGTGTTCGATCGGATTTGGTTGAACATATTTGGAGAAACAAACAACAAAACGACGGCGAAGACGACAACTAAAAATAGTTGATTTTTTTTAGTTATATGTTTTTAAGTTTAATTTAGTTTGTATTTTATTATTATAGTATTTAATAAATTTGTTGGTTTTATGGTTTTATATAAATAAAATAAAATTAAAGGGGGCTTTGAAGCCCACTCACCATAGAGTGACATTTTTGGGTAGGGCTTTGATGCCCCCAGTACTTACGTGGCGCTGACGTAACACTGTGAAGAGGTTTCAAAGCCCTCACCATAGAGGATGGTCTTAGATTAGTCTTTTTTCCCTCCACCCTTCTCTTTTAGAATGTATGTGCAGAGTGCATTTAACTAATAATTGTTAGCAAAATTAGGCCCTAATTTTGTCTTTTTTACATATATTATTTGTATTTGCCTAGCTTTTTAAACATATTTCTAGTTGGGCTAGGGTAACGGAGATTCCATGGAATCATGATTAAGTGTCGCACGCCTATCATATATCAGAATACATATATAGTTCAACAACAACATGTGTACCACGGTCTTTCCTTTCCCAATAACGGCCATCAGCGATGGATTTCTGTTAGGTTGTACTCTGTTTGGACCCGAGCCGAGCCCTAGGATTGAAATTGGTTTGTAACAATATACTTTGAAACCGGTCAAACCCAAACCGAATAAGTTAAACCTGGTTTCAAACCGGTCAAACCCAATACTTTTGTTGAAGCACGATTTAGATATAGCTTTTAGAACATATTTATTATTTATGTTATTGTGTTTGTATTAATTATGTGACATATTAGATTATCCTAAGTTTGGCGGTTTAAATGTTTATAACGATGGTATCCCCTTAAAACTGTTGACGGTTATTTCTGGATAACAATGTTTCCTGATAGCCGCCAAATGTTTGTAAGTATGTATTGTCATTCTGTAAAACGATTCACCAAGTATTGTATTACCATTTGTTGTTTGTTTACATTAGATCTTGTTAATCATACACACACATTCAATCAATTCTTGTTTGTTCTTGATCATCAATTTGTTAATTCCGAACAACTATGAAAAACCAAACCGGCTTCGGCCAGAAGAAGTTTGGCAAGCTAAAAATGACAGTAGATATCTAAAAATACAATGCCGTTTTTGATCGGACGACCACATGCTTCATTTCTGTGGTGTGGCAAGGGTGAAACAACAGTCCATGTCGGTATGCTGCAATGTTTTTGCACAAACGCTCATGGGTGTGACAAGACCTTGTAAGTCCCCGGTGCGATGGTGATCGATACGAGATCCACACGAGGTCTAGGAGTGCGGAATCCTCCTAGACTCGTTTATGGTGTAGGAGACGAAGAACACGATTAAACACAAACACACACACGAATGGGATAAACGGATCTGCAGATCGCTTTATATATTAATCGAAACACATTACATACTGAAACACCCTAACAATTTTAAACATATTTTAATAAATAAAAAGAAACACAGCGGAAGTCGGTCCCAAATTTAAAAAGTTTCTATTATGAAACTTGGTTTTGTTTAAACATCGAGTTTAATATTCTTAGTAAAAGTTCATCACTGATAGCCATTTCAACAAACTCTAAAATAGTTATCCAATTTAAATTAAAGAGACCCAAGGTTCAACTAGACCACCTACTACATCTAGATAACTAAATTAAAATACATTTTTACAAAAAGTAAACTAAATTCCATAAATCCAAGTTATGAAACTCGAGACCTTGACCACTTGAGCACAATAATGCTGAGCTTCCCTACAACAAAAAGAAGGCAAACGTTAATTTAATATGGAGATTACAAAACTACACGAGAACCGACAGAATTTCAGCAACATTTGATCCTCGGTACCCAGGCTGCACATTGAAAACCGTCTTTTTACATCCATTTGAGCTAGTTCCATCCCATGAGCCCCAGACTCGTTACCACCGCATATGACTAGTCCATCATGAACAAGTTTAATGGCCTTTTTGTTTTCAACACTTACTAGGCTCCAAATGATAACCTCTTAATAAAAATTCAAGTTCATCTTCACAATATACTAATACTGCCAAACTCTATTGCAAAACAAGAACTCCACTTATAACATGCGCTTCAAATTTATAATAATGCCATGTTATCCACAAGTTAAATCGAAATTCAGAAGCGTACTAATTAAATCACAACTTCTTAAATAAATGTAAGATTAACTTACCTTGGCCAATAGAAACTCCATTACCTTCGTCCTCCACTTTGTCCGTTGCCTTGTAAGCTTCAACGCACCTAGCTTATTTACAAGCCAAAATACCACAATTAGGATACGTATTGTATAATAACTTTATCACAATATTTGTACCCATTTATCATAATCAACACCCTCCTTTGTTCATCAACCAAAATCAAAACAATGTACTGTTTACTAATCTACCCGTTTGGCTCGTTACTTCAATTGAAAGTTTTACAAACACTTTGGAAAGTACCCTAATAGATGATCATAACACTTTAAAACCAAAGTATCATGTCTGGTTAAAATGTCCTCAATTAGTCATATTCATCAAACTTTAAAAATATTAGTCACGTGCAGCACTTAACTGCGCAGCTGCTGTAAATGGCTGATTTTACCCGCTTAACGATCATGTTTTCTTTTGTTATAAAATTCTAATGAAACTAGACTCAATAATGTTTTCAACCCAAAAAGAATCACCTTAATCGGGTCAATGGTTGATTTTATATGATTTTTCTAAAAACAGGGCAGATTCATAAATTAACCGAAAACTCAGCTTTAACCATTCCACTATGCAGTTTTGCATTGCAGATTTCATGTACTTATTGTCCATGATTTCTCTTATTATAAAAATCTGTAGAAACTAGACTCAACAACCTTTTCAACAATATATAATACACCCCAAACGGACGTTTGGTTGATTTTCAAAGTTTAACAAAACTTAGTGCAAAAGACTGCGAAAATCATATTTACTCTTCATCCCAATTCGACCCAACCTTTCACTGCAGCCCCAAATCATGGCTTAAACCTAAAATAAACACTCCTATGATGTTAGAAACATCAAACCTAGAAAATAAGAACCAAAGATATCTTAATTTCTATTCAAGAACCCTTAAATAACATGCAATCAAAATCCCCAATTTATGAACATGAACCCACAATTTACCATTTACTAATCAAACCAAATAACCAATTTGATAGATTCTAATCACTCGTAAACGTGGTGTGTGTGTGTTTATTGATCAACATTACAAACCCAATTTCGAAGGTGATGATGAAATGCCCTTACATTATTTCATATTCAAGAACATGAGATGAACAAGGAGAGTTGTACTTACCAAAGGATATTGATGATGCTTAAAATCATATCATGATCTTGGTTTTCACTTAGATTTTGAGATATCGAGCTTGAAATCTCTTCCCCTTGTCTCTCCTCCTCCTCCTCCGTCGAATACACCAACACACATACGCGGATGTTTTATTTTTCCCCTTTGACTTATTATTATAGTCAATTAATCATTCAATTTCACAACACCCCCTTCCACTTATAAACATTGGTCATTCACTCATTCCACTTAATTTATTATTTATGTCAAGATTTACTAATATTATTTTCTTGAAGTATCTACCTTGCATAGATTAGTATAGATTATAAATATATAATCTATCTATATAAATAAAGTCTTAATTACTCAAGACTTCTTTTAGATAACGAAAATAAGGATGTTACATTTTGTTTGCATGAGAGGCATACACTATCTATAGTGTATGTTCTCATGCACCATTCT
The DNA here is from genome assembly GCF_021521415.1 of Bidens hawaiensis. Lineage (NCBI taxonomy): Eukaryota > Viridiplantae > Streptophyta > Magnoliopsida > Asterales > Asteraceae > Bidens > Bidens hawaiensis. The sequence goes on along the minus strand of NW_027499734.1, from coordinate 43,820 downwards.
ATCATTATCACGGCACAATGGGTTTTGTTTACCTTGTCTCGGGTGTCACACCCCGACCAAAGGCGGCGGAGCATGCCGAGGTGCAACATGATTGGACAAATACACAAGACACTATTTAAAGTAACAATATTTAATCAACTCATTTTATTTCATAAATCAATAAACAACACATCTCGTTCATACAAACAAATTGAATACAAATAGCAATTATATTGCTCATTTTACTATATCCTAATAGTCTTGGTAACGTTTTTCGTCAAGTCCTCGAGTCAACAAAAGTCAAACCTGTAACATTTCATAAAATAAATTTGTCAACACAAAGGTTGGTGAGCAATTCATAAGTTTGAGCATATAAGTACATAGTGATAAAAAGCCACAAAACTTGTATACGAAACAATAAATAAAAGCAATAACTTGGATAAATAGATATCGTTAATAGAATTACGTTAGCGACACCTAGCTATAATGGGATGCCAAATAGTCTAGGATTTTATAGTTATCGTTAATTGCATTATGTTAACGACACCTTGCTATAAGGGAGTGCCAAATAGTCTAGGATTTTATAGTTTCACCAACCAAAAGCGATAAACACAAAGGCATATAATCATAAAACACCAAATCGAGCAATTATTTAAGTAAAGACAATAACGTTTGTGGTTTTAGGATTCAATTATAAAGCATTTAGTTTGAATAAGTATGAAATGTCAACCCCAAAACAAAATATGGAAAACGGGGAATGAATTTACTCACGTTCAAGTAATAAACTTGAAAGATGATAATTTGGAGATTTGCGGGAACGATGAGTTTAACGTATGAAGCCTAAATAAAAGAAAGTCTTGGATTTAGAAAGGTTGTCTTGAAGATCTTTAAATAAAACAATCGTTGCGAAAAGTAAACAATTAAAGTTCAAGGTTTAAAATGTAACTATTTAAGAATATATAATAATAACCCCTTTAAAATGTAAGTTTGCTCAAAACCGGGTTGAAGTATCTAACCTTAATATTTACTTAACCTATGTTAAGTAATAAGGTGGGAAAAATGCAAAGATGCAAGTTCCTTTGAGATAAAGATACTAAAATGGGTCTTTAACGAGTGTTTCGGGTTGTTGGTTCGGGTCTTGATAATTGGTCAAACCCAAAGTCAACTTTCCAAAATAATGAATGTTATGAGGTAACTCAATAAAACTTATTAAGACTTAACCAAGTATGTAGTTCTATTGTTTTAGAACTAACAACGCACGTTAAGCGAGTGTTCGGTCTTGTCGGTCCAAACTATGTTATGAGATCAAGTTGGATCCAACATTTCCAAGTACTTAAGAAAATAATTAAAATTAGTTTGTAAACTATTTTTTTAAAGAAATATACAAGTCTCATAGCTAATAACACACTTGCGTGTCTTAAGCGAGTAAAAATCGGATTGGTTCGGTTTCCTATCTCACAATGCGTTCCTTGATGGTCTCCTCATGCCCAAATAACCAAGAACTTGTATAAATGAATTTAGAAACCTAAATCTAACATAAAGCATGTTTAAAACAATTATTTAACAAAACTAGTAACAAGTTCGGTTTACGGTTTGGACTATTTACGGTTAAACCGAGGTTAGTCTCTACAAACCCCCACCATGAAACTTCATAAATATGACAAACAAACTAAAAAGAGCATAAGTTAAACAATATTAATATGTGCAACAAGTTATGTGTGTGTATATATATATCAAGAAAACGAAGTCCTCCATGAAGCCTTGCCTTGCGAGGTCCGAAACTTAACAAACCGGAGTCGGAGAAGTAACTACCAAAGGTAACAAGAGGTGTGTATTATATATATGTTGCACCATCATAAACAAGTATTAATAAAACTACATAAGCTAAATAGAATGAAAGATTAAACTTGGTTTGGCATTTGGAAGTCAAACCTTCAAGAACACATAAATGAACAATCTTGGATCTATGGAGAATTTAGAGAGAATTTGGAGATGTAGCAAGAGTAAATGAAGAATATGGGTGTGTATATATAGGGTAAGAGTCAAAGCTCCTTTGCAAGGTTCTCTTTTATGTTTATATGCAAATAAGTTGGTTAAACAAACAAGCAAAGCACAAAACAACAAGAAAAAACGAAATAATGCTGCAGGTCACCCTAGGCACCGCACGAAGGCCTCCCTTGCCTTGGTCGCGCGGAGCGGTGTGCCCGGGGGGGGGGGGGGCTGGTCCAGCTCGTCTAGTGTGGTTCGTTTCGCGTCCAGAAGTTCGTTTTCGATGTAATTTGCTCGTTTTAACGGCGTTTTCGAATCCGTAAAAGGGGTTTTTCAAATTGAGCATGTGGGAATGATTTAGTAACATAAAATCCAATATTTTATATCTTTGAAATGTTCGGGATATAAATCGGGTCGGTTTACGTGATAAACGAATACAAATAGAACCCGAAATTGACGAATGTCACATCGGGCCTAAACATACAAGGAAACAAACCGACGAGCTAACTAAGATACAACGTTTATAGCATAAGTAAATACAAAAGAATAATAAACAAAACGGGACCTTACATTATCGCACGACCATTGAACGTATCAATTTTTGAATTACGCCCAACTAATGAAACCTTCATTTCTTAAACAAATTGACACTATTAATTTTGAGCTAGTTGCATGACACCTCACCCTAGGGGTGTGCAAATTAACAGCCATAACCGTTAACCGAACCGATTTTAACCGAAAACCGACATAACTCGTGGGTCGGTTTAATGAATTTTTGAAAACCGCCAATTACGGGTCGGTTTTGGTTAAAGATAATTTTATACCCGCCATAACCGAACCGCCCCATTTACAAGATTCCCAACTTTATGTAGTATAATTAGAAGACGCAGTTGATAACTTGGTGAAAATTAAAGAAGATTAACTAATAATGCTCTCATTTCCTTACTATATGATTTAATTTTACTAAAAAGTTAATCCATTTATCGTTTGTTTGAATATATATTATGAATATTATGGATTATATATTTTGTTGAACTATGCCAGGTCATTTTTAATTTCTTTTAGGTAATATTTAGTACAAAAGTATTAGACTCAATAACATCATGTTTTGGTCACGGTTAACCAACTCGTCATAACCTTAAAAACCGATTAACCGAAATCGCCATAACGGATCGGTTATGGTTATCTATTAACCAACATAATGATTATGGTTACGGGTTTGGCCTAACACGCCCCAAACCGACCCATGCACACCCTACCTCACCCAAACTCATTCACGTCTTGTATAATTTTCTTAAATTTCTTAAAACCATGATCCTCCGTCAACTTTTGAGGACACTCAACAATGGTCGGCTCGAACGAGCTTTTTAACGAGCCAATCTCGAGTAGCTCGCGAGCAGCTCGACTCATTTGCACCCCTAGCAGACATTGAGGTTTCTAGACTGTTTGTTTTCAGGAAGACAATTTATTAAAAAAGGTTTACGACCACTGTCTACATCTTCTAAACTCTTTCACCATTTACTCCACAAACCATAGCCCCATATTTCCCACCCTCTTCCCATCACCCCCTCTCCCCACCTCCGTCTCCGCTCTCCACCCGCACCTCTGTCGCCGCCCTCCAGCCCCACTTCCGGCCGCCTTGCTCTCCAGCCCCACCTCCGTCGCCGCACTCCAGCCCCTCCTCCGCCGTTACACTCCAGCCCACCTCCGTCGCCGTCCTTCCTCCATAGTAGCGGCTCTTCCTCCGGCGCCCTTTCTTGTCCATTATCTATCAACAAAGTTCAATTTCTTTACATTATAACAATTGTATTTTCTATCTTTGGATTAATGTTGTTTTTGATGATTAATGTTAAGTTTGTTTGATTTGTTAAGAATCACCTCTAAACCATCTCTTTAATCGACAATTCTAGGTGAAATACACTTTCTTAATATATAACTAGGGACATACATGTTAATTTGGCTTTTGGATTGACTTCATGTTACATAAATTGGGTTTTTCGGATATAAATGGGTTTGGGGTATCATGACGTTATAATCCGCAAGTCATATAAATTATCAGTTAAATCATGCATTAAGTGAACTAAGATATAAGGACTTCTATTTGGTGAAATTTAATTTGTAAGGGTAGGCTTATATAATTATACTACTAGTTAATTTTAATTGCTAAAATCGACCCATGCACACCCTACCTCACCCAAACTCATTCACGTCTTGTATAATTTTCTTAAATTTCTTAAAACCATGATCCCCCGTCAACTTTTGAGGACACTCAACAATGGTCGGCTTCAAACAGAATTATATTAGTTGTTTTATGAATATTGGATATTTGGATTTGGATTGTTTTTTATAAAGGGGAAATACCTTAAAAAAAACTAACACGCTTTTTGCTTTTACTCTCAAAAGTCCATTAACAATTTTTTTCACAATAAAATCTCTAAACATGCTAATTTTGAACATAATTGTGAAATCCTATTAATTTAATTACATAAGTTGTCCCTGTGATATGCGTAGATTTTAGCCTTGGTCCCTCAACTATATATGCATAGATTTGTCACACCGGTTGATCGACATTGTTTGATCGGTCAAAAAATATATGTAAATAAGTAGTATATGAAAGTGAGTCGTATTCTTATTAAAAATAACAAATAACTTTGATTTAGTTTGAAAACAAGTATGAGAAAAAACAATCTTCTCCAGGTTTCAGTTTCGCCAATCATACTCAATCCTATTAACCAGTGGGAAGCCATTAATGAAGACAATGTTTATACTTATCATGTAGTAATTGTAAGACAAAATTTAACAACTCTCATGCAAACAAAATTGTTTCAATAGTATAGCATGCGATACAATCAAATCCTTGACACAAAAATAACTGGAATTTGAAATAACTTAAGGGTTAACAATTTCAATCCCAAAATCAACTGAAAAACAGAATTAAATGTTCACAATACAAAAGCCTTTCACCTAGAGAAAATCAGAGACGGTTTAGCCGCTCATAATCTTAAGGAATTCAATACTGCTCAGCTCTACGTTCGAGTGAAAAACTATGATTCATTGATATTTGTGCACCTTGAAACGTCTCTATTTTAAAATCTATATACCAGCACCCGTACAAAATTTATTATGTATTTTTCTCCTCTTGTTTTTGTGTAACCTAAAAATAGCCATTAACCACTTTTGCTCTCCATTGTCAGTTCCTTTTAATTGTTGATACGCATGGCCCCTCCAAAATCTCTATGCGGGATTAGAGAAAATGACCAAAATGACGTATTTTATCGATTTAATTCCTTGACTAACACTTGTACTAAAATATACCCAAAATGGCCATTTTTAAATGGTACGGTCCACAATATTAGAACCAACACTCGACAGATCTATTTGACACCCGTTTGTTTTTTAACCAACCACATGCATCTTGGCACGTATACACTTAAACGGTCGGCTTACCGTTTTTCATAAAACAATGTTTTTGCGCCAACCATTTATTAAGCATTCGGTCGGATGGTTTAAAAACCTTTAAACGGTCGGTCCGATAAACCGACAGCCAACGGATCTACTCCATTGGGCCTTCATATATGTTCTGTCAAGCCTTCATACATATTCTGCCGTGCCTTCATATCTACTCCGTCGACTAACAAATATATTATGACGGCCTTCATGTCTACTTCGTCAAACAACATATCTATTCCAGCTGCCGTCACACTTATTCTGCAAGGCATTTGTCAGAATAGATATGTTGGTCAACGGAGTAGCTATGAAGGCCGCCGGAATAGATCTGTTGGTCGACAGAGTAACTATGAAGGCCAGAAGGAATATCTATGATAGCCGACATAATAGATATGAAGTCCCGACGAAACAGATCCGTTGGGGGATTGTTTATTAAACCCGGACTGACCGTTAGGTTTCTAACCATCAAACCGACTGTTTAATAAACGTTCAACGCCAAAACTAGAGATTGGTTAGTTAACAACGTAGGGCCTAACCATTTAAGTGTATACATGTCAATATGTGGTTGATTAAAAAATGAAAGGGTGTCAAATAGATTTGTCGGGTGTCAATTCTAATATGGTGGATCATATCATTTAGAGATGGCCCATTTTGAAGGGTTTATTTTGGTGGGCTAGTCAAAGAATCGACTTGGTAAATATACTATTTTGAGTATTTTTTTTTGTTTAGTTACGTGAAGCTAGGGCCATCCAAACCGCTTGTCGCTCGAACTCGCTCATCACTCGCTCGAAAACTGCTCGGAAAATGCTCGCTCGTTTTTTGCTCGATTGTAAACGAGCCGCTCTGATCGGTTCGGTTGTAAACGATTCAAGCAACGACCAAAGGTCTGCTTGGTTCGATTAATTCGGCTCAAATATTTTTATAATTTATTTTATATATAATTATATATAAACAAATATATAAATATATAGACAACACACATAAAATATAAGTATACACTTTTTTAAACCCTTTTGTTTTTTTCCTATTCCGTCAATTTTCTAGTTTTATTAGGTTGATTCAAGTTTTTAGAATACTAAAAGTTTGTTTAAATGTTCATTGAACTTCTTTCTCCTAAAAATTTACTACCTATTATACGTTTCTCTAAGAGGTACTATTTTGTTTACAAACTATATTATTTACAACCTTCAAACTTTTTTCTTATTTAAAATTTTAAAGTGAAAAAGAAATAAATAATGCTCGAAATCGTTCGATGAAAAAATGCCTGGTTTGATTTTGGCTCGTTTTGTTATTCGCTCGGTTCAAATTTCAGTTGTTTGGTTCGGTTCAGTTGTATTCGAGCCAAGTAACGAGCAAGCCTTCGCTCGATTCGACTCGGCTCGTGAACAACCCTACTTGTAGCCTTGTAGGTTGCTACTGTGGGCCCATGAAATTTGTTTACCCATCCAATTCTGTACAACAAACGATCTGTGTAGCAAAATCAATAAGTAGTTAATGCCCTTTAAATTAATTAAATAATAAAGGACACCATTTAATACTTAACTAGATTTAGAACATCGCGCTTTGCGACGAGAACGTTAAATTGAACAAAAAACATAAGTAAAAACGATAAATCAAAGTTGATGCGAAGTCAGTATGTATCAAGTTACGACATCGAAACTAAACAAAAGAAATAAATCGTCAATGCCAAAATACAACATATTATCATATGTGGAACCAAAAAGACCGGCAAGTTAACACAAATTCGGTTCGTGTCAGCGGTACCAACACAAATACGTGAACATAAATTAGTAATCCAAAAAAAATATTTAAAAGGTGAGCTAGGTATCAAACGTTGAAACGCGACGAGGAGATATTTTTAAATCATGAAAAATGTTTTGGTCAATAAAAGACGAGATATAATAATATAAAAGAAAAGTTTATGAAAATCGTTTGACCAATAAATAAAATATGTAAAGCAGATATTTGCCCAAGTTTGGTGTTCAAAAATGTAGTTTGTAAATATTTTAATTATTTGAACAAAAATTATAATAAAGGAAGTAAATACTATTATTTTTATTTATGGAATTATGATTAGTGAATTAGTGGTTATAATAATTAATACAATAATAATAAAAATAGTAAATTGAATATAAGGATAGAATACGAAAATCCTTTATCGTACAATAGGTACGCGACATTCTGGAACGTCCATCTTCAATAACCATCCTAATCCTAAAATCACAATTACGCGAGCCAGCCTCCGTCAACCTCTTCTCTCGTCGATTCCGTCCACATTCACTATCGCCGTTCAACGATTCCGTCCATCATCCACCTTCGCGACCACCATCTTCTTCCGACACAACCATCAATCGTTGCTCACATGTCAATTGATAAAATTGCCCAATTGAAATTGAAATTGTTGAACTAATTGATCAATTAAACTTTGAAATTAGTCTAATTAATCATCAATTTGAAGTTTCAATTAATCAATTTTAAGTTTTGCAAACGCTCCATATTTTGCTCATATGATCGAATCAATGATCAAATTAACGGTCGATTGACGATTGTTTGATGATTATGAGATTATATGAAGTGATTTCAGTGTTCAATTTCATGTTTACAGGTTTTTAATTTTTTTTTGTTAGTTTTAAAAGTTCTGAACACCCAGAACTTCTTAGAACTTTTAAACTTTATCAGAACTTCTAAACTTTTTTGAACACCCAGAACTTTTTAGAACTTCTAAACTTTTTTAAACAACCTGAACTTCTTTGAATGTATTAGAACGTTTAAAAATGTTATTTTTTGGTCATAACGTTTAAAGGTATTGATCAAATTAACGGCCGATTGACGATGGTTTGATGACTATGAGATTATATGAAGTGATTTCAGTGTTCAATTTCATGTGTACAGGTGTTTAATTTTTTTTGTTAGTTTTAGAAGTTCTGAACACCCAGAACTTCTAAATTTTATCAGAATTTCTAAACTTTTTTGAACACCCAGAACTTTTTTAAACAACCTGAACTTCTTAGAACGTATTATAATGTTTAAAGATGTTCATTTTTTTAACACCCAGATCTTCTTTGAATGTATTAGAACGTTTCAAGATGTTCTTTTTTGGTCAGAACGTTTAAAGGTATTCAGTTTTGTTTCAAAACGTTTAAATATAATATTTTGAACCCTAATCCGAGCTCGATTGAGTGCGTTATTTCTGCAATCGCATAATCGATTGATGATTCTAAAGCCTCTTACACATCAATTCGGTTGTTTAAATCATCAATTTTTAATTAATTTTGAAGATTTTTAATGTTCAGTGACGTTCTATTTCAATTTTGGTTTTTGACTTTTGAGATTTTCATACTGTAAGTTGTGATTAGAGTTTAATAACTGGATGAGATAGATTAAGGAGTTCTGAATTTCGATCGGAATCGATTTTAAATCGATGAATTTGATCGCAAACTAATGTTTGGGTTATTTACCAAACTGCCACCGCGTGAAATTGAAATCGATGATTAGCAGTGTCGCGTACGTAATGTACGATAAGTCATTATTGTACAGTAACTCACCCCATATATATTAATTTCAATTATTAGTTGTAACTTCATTTTCCAAATCAAGACGTTGCATGTTAAAACATTTTTTTAACAACCAACTTTTTTAAACTTTTTTTTTTCACTTTGATGTCTTAAATGAGATTAAAATCCACAACGTTGTTGCTGCTACTGCTGTATTGTTTTAAGCTCTTTTTTTTAACCTATTAAATATTAAAACCACTTAAAAGTTATTGCATTTCAAAAAATACTTAATCCAAAAACATTGTAAATATTATAAACAATTAGTCACAATCAAACACTCACTTATCACCGGTTCTTTTTTACTTTGCTTGTAATTTTTGAGTTTGTGCATATTATTACGGTACACATAAACGGGCCAATGGCTATGGTTAGTCCAATATTTATAAACCATGAAAATGTAGGGATTGAGACTTGGAGAGTTCAAATTCTGCAAGGTGAAAATACAAGTGGTTAATAGATGTATTTAAAATAACAGTAATGTTAATATATACACTAACACCAACAACTTAACATTTGTTGTATTTGAGTTCAAAACTAATATTTGTTATTGCCAAAGACTATAAAGCTAGTCCAGTATTTATACAAACCTTGAAAATGTATTATACACATAAATGTTCCAACGACTAAAGTGTGCAGTTCCAACCATAAATTTATTATTTATTTACTTTTTATTGAAACTTGCCATTTCATAAAACGTGTATTTAATTTAGATTAACATTTTGTTGACTTAAATAAAATCATAATTATATAAACTTATAAAGAATAACATGTATAAAATTAAAAAAAAAGTATTATACATATATGTATAATTTTGCTAAACGAATATTTATTCTAATATTTTTATGCAATCGGGATGAAACATATTTTTTTTGGGTTTTTTTATTTTTTTTATTTTTGCGTTTTTTTTTGTTTTATAATTTTTTTAAAAAGTTCTTTTGGGGTTCAAAATGGTTTTCAATTAATTCTAATCCTATATGTATATACACACACACACACTAGTTTTATCCTCCGTATTACGGGGTTGTTTTATATTATTTGTTTCTAATATTTATTAATTTTTTGAATTTTTATCTTTTTATTGTATAAAAGTTAATAATATACTTATGATTTGATAATAAATTGTTTCGTAACAAATGAGATGTTATAACCCGGTTTAAAAGATATATGGTTTTGATGAGACACAAGACCCATTTATTTTTTTTTACTATAAAATTGGTTTTTTAATTATAAATAATATATATCTTTTTTTAAATCAATCAGATATTAATTTTTATTATATCCCTACTTTATAAGATTTTTATATCAAATATTTGGTGAGATTAGTTTTTAATTTAATGAGATATTATAACCTGTTTAAGAAATATTTGGGTTTGATGAGACCCATGCCCGTGAATTCGGGTCAAATGCATGAGAAGTCTCCATTTAAACATCAAGAAAATCCGGTGATTCCAAAAAAAAGGGGAGCGATCACATCACGACACGTAGGATTTTTATGCTTTCGTTTATATATTATATACACACACACACACACACACACACTCTCTCTCTCTCTCTCTAGCAAACTTGATGTTTTTACCTTATGATTATAAAAAAAGGAAAATTGACTTTTATTGGTCCCAACTGTTTTATTTTTGTCGGCGTTGGTCCCAACTATCATTTTGGCTAGCAACGGTCTCAACTTTCACATACGTTGATTCCACCAGTCCGCGACTAACGCAGTACTAACTCTGTTAGGTAAAAGCTGATGTGTCGTCCTAGTTGTCTAAATCTGATGACATGGGCATCCTACATGGGCCGGTTGTGTATTATAAATAACGTTTTATACTTAAAACATTTTACAAACATAAATTCCCAATTATACACCACCATAAATCCCCAAATTCTCTCAACTCAAGAACCCTAATTGCGCATTCCTGTCGATTGAAAGATGAACAAGCCCAACAATTAGGTAAAAAATCAAATTACCCTAAAAACAAAGAAATCAAGAAAATTGAAATTAAAAATCTAACCTAAAAATTGATCAGTTTCCAATCAAGTCACAGTTGAAATCCAAAAACCCAATTTGATTCAACCATAATTACACGCAAACATCATCTCAATTCATTGATTTCACATGATCGGAAAGTCTGATCTTGTAATTCAACTCATGGAAAACAGAGGATAATAATGATAATAATAAGTGAAATTGAAGATATAACTTAAAGGAACATAAAAGATATAAATCTATTGGATCTATGAATACACGAGGATTATGATTATAGTTTGATTCGTTATCTGGTTGCAATCAGAAGCCGCATGGGCAGTGTGTTGACAGACCAATGAATACAAGAGGGGAATCGACTGGAAGGTGCATTTAGGGTCATTGAGTTGAGAGAATTTGAGGATTTAGGATGGTGTATAATTGGGAATTTATGTTTGTAAAATGTTTAAGTATAAAATATAATACACAACAGGTCCACGTAGGATGCCTATGTCATCTGATTTTGACAACTAAGATGACATATCAGCTTTTACCTAACGGAGTTAGTACTCCGTTAGTCGCGGACCGGTGGAATCAACGTTTGTGAAAATTAAGACCGTTGCTAGCCAAAATGATAGTTTGGACCAGTGTCGGCAAATATAAAATAGTTGGGACTAATAAAACCAATTTTTCTAAAAACATGGAGCACTAAAAACAGATTTCTGTTTTCAATGAAAGAATTAAAACCATAGAAAACGAAATTACAATATTTTAAGGCATAGTCATTATTTCTTTTTAAAAAATTACCAAAACGATCATCTTTAACTTTAATATTCTATAAAAGTAAATAATTCCCATCCAATGTGGGTCTTCCATTTAAAACCAGTTGGCACCTCTATAAGACATTATTACATATATTAATTTTCAAAAATCTCTACACACACATTTTCACTATTCATTTGTTTCAGTGCTTTACATAGTTATATATTAGGTTTAAACATTTATACATCTTCTAATTTTCAATATCTTTCCCTACACTTTAATAGATTTTTGTTTTCTTCCCCTAAACTTTAATATATTTTTATTTTCTTTCATTAGCTTTAAGTGATTGTACACAAGATTTATTTATTTGTACAACAACTTCTAATTTTCATTTTCTTTACAATCTGTATTAACATGCTGAAACTGTTGGTGGATAGTTTGTTTAAGTCATGTAGCATCAACTATTTTTATTTTCTATTGGTTAATTACAATCTTCTCGGTTTAACGATGTCACTGCAACGCGCGAGTTCTTTTTTTTTGAACGGCCAACTAAGTAACGCCGGGTACTTCGTACGCGGCCCCCATTGGCCAAAGGTAGCCCGAGCCGGCCACTATTCCGGACGGACGAAGCCCCTAGCGGTCCACCCTATTGAGGGATTCACCGGATAAAACCCGACCCCCACACCCGCCTAATGGCACGACAGCGAGGAGCCGGTAAAACCGAGTGAGATCAGGACTCGAACCCTAGCAAGCCAGGGTCATCCCTCATATCTCTCATATAAGTTGGTGATAGTGAGGTTTGAACCCCCTACCTCTCACTAGCAACGCGCGAGTTCTAAAAGCTCTTTTTATTATGTGTGAGTTGGCTAGAACTTTTCGATGTTACTTTTTCAAGGTTTGACTCCGCCGCAACGCGCGGGTTCGTAAAACTAGTTTGTTTTAAAAAGCACACCATGTCAAGCACCTTCTTAGCCTAGGCAGGCCACCTACCAAGCCATTTTTGCAAGCCTACTTCAGTATATACAGCGATCGGGCTGTGGCGGTGACTGGCGAAGCTGGTAAGGCTCTTTTGGTGCCTGACCGTCTGTGTTGACATGGTGGCAGGCTTGTTAGGCTCCCTTGATGTTGCCATAATTAAGAATAGCAAACCACATACCATTTGTACATAAAGCATCTAAAATAATCAAACTAGTGGAAGAATTGTGACGAATCCATGCCTAACTGATCAGTTGGGGAAACGCCCCACTTGAATCCAGTAATATATAAAGATCCAGTTATAATTCATCTAATTCACAATACAAGCTCTTTTAATTTTATTTCAGGTCTCATAAATACCAATTGAAGTCCAGGTGCACCTCTAGACCCCAAATCCTCAAAAGAATTAAACTACATACAAATATGAAACTTAATCTGTTTCAAAGGTTAGTTGAACAAAGTTTTCGTCTCAAAAGAGCTCTACTACAATGGACATTAGCGAATACACTTAGCTTTTCGTTCAATAAACCTTAAAAAGCGAAATAGTGAAAGTCAAATAAACAGAGCCAATAAGAGAGAACCGCATAACAGCCTCGTCGTGGATGATCGTCGGAAACAACCGCTCCGACATGAGTTCACTCTCCAGCCAACAACTGTGTATCATTATTGGCTTATTGGCAACGACTTCAGTTTTGTCATGTCAATATTTTTTTTGCTTGTAATTTTTTTGAATGTGCTAAATTTTATTATGTAACATTTTACGTCCAGCGATCACATGCGTCCAATATTTATAAACCTATGAATATGTAGAGGTTGTGAGTTCAAATCTTACAAGGTGCAGATATAATGTTTTATAGATGTATTTAAAATGGCAATAATATTAAATTATCGCTAACACCTCTTCACTTTCGTTGTGTTTTGCTTGTAGTTTGAGTTTACTGATATTTGTTATTGTACATTTGTATACGTAAATGTTCCAACAACTAAAGCTAGTCCAGTATTTATAAAACCATGAAAATGTATTGTCCAGATAAATATTTCCAACGATTAAAAACTAGTCCAATATTTATAAAACCATGAAAATGTATTATACAACTAAATGGTCCAACATTTATTAACCATTGAAATAAGTGTGTTTAACATATAAATGGTATGCCGACTAAAGCTATCTTTCGTAAGTTTGAGAGATCATTTACTATATAAATAGAGTTGAACTGAATTATACAACACAAACAAACACCTTAATCCGATATGGAAGCTCAAGCTCTACGTAGTACACACATAATCATGCTACCATACATGGCACGAGGGCATCTCATACCCTTCCTAGAATTAGCCTACAAGATCCTTGATCATAATACGAATTTCACCATCACCATCGCCAACACCCCTCTCAACATCGAATACCTCCGTTCCGCCATCTCCAACCGCCCTTCTAACAATATTATTCATCTTAAGTCTCTCCCCTTCAACAGCTCCCACCACGGCCTCCCTCCCAACTCCGAGAACTCACACGGCCTATCCCGGTCCGACTGCGGGAAACTTTTCCTTGCCTCCACCGCCCTCGAGGCCCCTTTTCGTCAGTTCATATCAGACGTCATTTCCAGTGAAGGAAGTCCGCTGGTATGTGTAGTTTCAGATTTGCTCATGGGGTGGGGTAACGGTTTAGCGAAATCTTTTGGCATTGCTAGTTACGCATTTATCGTCTCCAGCGCATACAGCTTAATCGCGTATAATTCTGTTTTGTTAAATCTGCCCCATCGGAATGTAGCCGAAGGTGGAATCCACAACGAGTTTACAGTTCCAGGATTCCCAGAATCTTGCCGATTTAGTGTTGCGGAACTTAATGAATATGTTCTAGCTACTGATGGGAAAGACGAGTACTCAACATTTATCCAATTGCAAGTCTCATTTTGTCACCAATCTAATGGTTGGTTATGTAACACAGTTGAAGAGCTAGACACATTGGGGTTGGAGGCCTTGAGAAATTATATAAAGCTTCCTGTTTGGTGTATTGATCCCCTTATCCCTTCTAAAATGTTAAAAATGAACTTGGGTTCGGACATGAGTTTGGACAGTATCAGTCAAAGATCTGGAAAACAACCTGGTATCCAACCCAAAAATTGCATTGAATGGTTAGACTCCCACCCTACTCGGTCGGTTCTTTATATTTCATTTGGTTCGGAGAACACAATAAGCAAGACACAAATGATGGAACTAGCAAAAGGGTTGGAAGAGAGCAAGAAGCCTTTTATTTGGGTAATCAGACCACCAATCGGGTTCGACCTAAAAGGTGATTTCCGACCTGAATGGCTACCTACTGGATTTGAGGATAGAATTAGAAAACAAGGATTGGTGGTGTACAATTGGGCACCTCAACTTGAGATATTATGCCATCCGTCAACCGGTGCTTTTCTTAGTCAGTGTGGATGGAATTCTGTGATGGAGAGTTTGAGCCAAGGAGTGCCATTGATTGGTTGGCCATTGGCAGCAGAGCAAGGGTTTACTGCGAAGATGTTGATGGAGGAAATGGGCGTTTGTGTGGTGTTAGCGAGATGGGCGCATAGTCGGCTCACGAAAGAAGAGGTGAGTAGGGTGATAAGGGCGGTGTTGGATAAAAGTGAAGGCGGAAAAGGCCAAGACATGAGGAAAAAAGCAAGTGAATTTGCGGAATTGATTAGAGCAAGTGTTGAGACTAATAAAGGTTCTTCTTACACCGCGATGAATGATTTCTTAACTACCATTGTTTCAGGATTTAAATAGCTAGTTGTGGAATGATTGTGCTGCAAATAAAATAAGTTTGTGACTGAAACTTATTTTAGGCGATTATATTGATAAGATAACGAGTTGAGATTAATAAAGTTTCTTTTTACTCCGCAATAACTGATTTCTTAACCTCCGTTGTTTATGGATATAAAATAAGTGTGACAGAAACTTATATTAGGGGATATAACCTAAAACTATAAGATGGAAGACCCTATCTTGTAATAGACCATTTCTTTTAATATTGTGAGTTCAAAATATTCTCTTTCTAGGATTTTTTTCTTTGGATTTCGTAACCATTTCTTTTCGTTAAGAAAAGGTTTGTCTAATTGATTAATTGTTCCGTATATTGGTTTTATGTTTATGGTCTTTGATGAAGAATAAGGTTAAAATATAAAGAGCTATAAAACTGAGAAATGTGAGAAATAATATAATCCATTTTATCTTATATTTAAATGGTTGTTATTAATTTAAGAGGAAATAATGAAAAGGGCATAAAGTTTCTAAACCTCCTATTATTCACATAGATTTAAAATGTAACAACATATTTATGAATGGTGAGTTAAGGTACCAAAAAAAACCTAAATACCTTTAAGCACCATCCGCGGGTCAGAGGGGACCCCCTCATATGCCACCCGCGGGACATATAAATCATCCGCATAACTCAAAGGCAAAGGAAGAGCAATAATACTTCCTAGAGACCATGTGCGGGAGGATATAGACGCCGTCAGAAGCCATCCGCAAAGATGACCAGAAGACAACGTCATAGGACAGCTGTAATTAACTAATTCTCCTCTACAAGATTTACCAAGATCCTTTCTTGGAAAGCACGTAACCCTTCAGCCAAAAGAAAGAGGGCAGCGGGCCAGGTTGTTACAACCATGCATATGGCCAGGTTTATCTCATCCTATCACGGAGGGGCACGTGTCCAGGTTGTTACAACCATGCACATGGTCCGTATAGCTCAACCTATCGCATGAGGACACGTGTCTAGGCGGTTACGAGAGCATCTTCTAGAAGGGAACAGCTGGGCCAATTACATTCCCACATCCTTCGGCTATAAATACCCTTCACAATCTTCATGAGGTATTCATTCACTCCCAATTATCTACTCTAAATACTTAAGTATTTTCTCTCTTTGTTAGAATTGTACTTATTCTCACGCCGGAGGGTGGTTACAGGAAGACCCCCCTCTTGTCCTTCCCGTAACGAGCTCACGGTGGTTGTTTTGCAGGTTTCTCGTCATTGGACTTGGGAGTTTGGCTTGTATCGTTATTTGTTAAGTAATCATACCATACCCTATGGATCCATTGGATCTAAGACTGTAAGGGGATCAGATCTGTGTTTCTTCAATGGTTGTGATTATTTTCACGTGATTTGGGTATTTTTGTTAGACGTTCATCGGTGATATGTATTTTTTAAAGTTTGAGGAAACGAGTCAAAAGATTCTAAACAAGGTGAAGTCATCACATTCTCTATTCTCTGATGTTGGTGTTTATAAAGCTAAAGAGGAACTTGAAGTAATTGTTATAAGTTCATCACTTCTTAGTTTTAGACATTAAAACTCACGTGTCTCATAAATTTCGACGGTGCTCGCCTTCCTTGAGGCGTGCTTTTTGTGAGTTGAAATAGTTTATTTACAAACTTCTATTATAAAAGTGCAATAAATCATGAATACAAAAATTAATATGTGAAAACAGATTTGGGTATTTTACAGGTTGGTCTTTCTAGGACGGGTAAGACAATATTGGCAAAGGTGGTAGGGGGAAACTGAAATACCATTCATTAGTTGTTATGCAAGTGAGTTTGTAGATTTTGTTTTAACAATGGTATGTTCGTATTCGTTCATTTAACTTTACACGAACATGGACACTTGGTTTATTTGCATAGTCACGAACCACCTATTATTCATAGATATCAAAAATGTAATGTACAGGACAACAGTGGTTCCAGATGTTGACAACGAGGGATGAATTTCAGAGCTAGAACCGGTGGCTAAAAATGGCCACATAGTTATGGTTTTGGGGCTGTTAAAATTGAAGACAACGAACTTGATGGTTTCGGTTTGTACGAACAGTGGGTTCGTAGTAGACCGTCGAAGTTGATCAAGGTGTATGACAAGGACCGTTTGGATGTGAGTTGACTAAGTCCAATATCTTGTGTAGATTAAGGAATAACGGACCGAGATGCAACTTCGTCTGAAGGCATGTAACGAGTCCAAGAATCAAGTCCAAAGAGATACAGGTGTTGCGGGACCGTGAAAGACCTTGGAGGAACAAGTATGAATCTAGAGGGAGTGTTGGAATTCAACATTTGAGCCGATGTCGGAAGACGTGACTTGTTGTGTTAAGTCGCGGGTTATTTCGAGTCGAGGTGCTTCGTGTGTGTCACGGTTAAAAGAAGTTTGGTGTTGAGAGGGAGTGTTAAACGTGTCCAACACCAAACCAGATTGAAGGCTCCTATAATCTTGAAGAATATTTAATATAATAATTAGTTTATTATTATAAGATAAGTTAATCTTATTTTATTTAATCATATTTGTTTTTGACTCAAATTGTGTATTTGAGTTAGTATAGGATTAGAACCCTGAGTTTATATATACCATAGGTTCAATGTGTTAGTAATATTTATTAATTTTTTCTCGTTAGTCGTTTTCTTAATAAAAGAGTCGATCGTGTGTTGATCAAATCTCGTGTTCGTGTTCTTGATTCATCCGCTAAAAGTTCAACAGTTAGTTAGTTAGTTACTATTATGTATATATTTTAAATGTATTCGATAGACACCTTCTGTGTTTTATCATGAAGATTTAGAATTGTTAAAAAACAGTAATATATTTTTAGCTGAAACTTGAAGTGAAAGTTATATCCTTTTTCTCATGTTCCTTATTTAAACCTAAAGGTTAATATAATTAAATTAATTGTATAGTTGATGCATACATGATACAACTAACAGACTAAACTTTGTTGTATTTACAAGTTAACTGATTTCTTAACCACTGTTGTTTATGGAAATATATAGTCGGGGTATCGACTGAGAATGATGCAAATAAAATATGTGTGACAAAAACTTATATTAGGCGATTATAACCTAAAACTATAAGATGGAAGACCATTTCTTGTAATAGATCATTTCTTTTTAATTTGTGAGTTCAAAATATTATCTATCTTGGATTTTCTTTTCTTTGGATTTTGTAACCATTTCTTTTCGTTAAGAAAAGGTTTGTCTAATTGATTAATTGTTCCGTATATCGGTTTTATGTTTATAGTCTTGATAAAGAATGAGGTTAAAATATAAAGGGCTACAAAACTGAGAAGTGTGAGCAGCAATCTAATTCATTCATCTTATATTGAAATGATTGTGATTAATTTAAGAGGAAAAAGTAATGAAAATGGCATAAAGTTTCTAACCCACCTATTATTCCCGGAGATTTAAAATGTAACAACATATTTATGAATGCTTGTGATTTTTTTCATGTGATTTGGATTTTTTTTGTCAGGTGCTCATTAGTAACGTTTTTCTTAAGAAACCGGAACCCTTGGAGATATATATGAGACTATCTCACGAAGTGACCGGCCATGCTCTTAATTTCTAAGTCAACTCAAGTTAGTTAATTAGTTACTTTTGTGTATATATTTTAAATGTATTCGATAGACACCTACTATGTTGTATCATTAAGATTTAGTATTGTTAAAAAACAATATATATTTTTAGCTGAAACGTGAAGTGGAAGTTATATCAGTTTTCCCATGTTCCTTATTTAAACCTAGAGGTTGATATAATAAAATAAATTGTATAGTTGATATACATGATACAAGTAACAGATTAAAATTTGTTATAGATTAACACCTATGAGGATTTCATTATTCCATGGATTATAGAAACTAATAATTAGAGTTAAAAGATTAATGAACTGACTTCTTGATCCATGTAATGATCATGTTCAGAATTTTGGATATTTGAGAACGGGGAGTTGCAGCATGAAACGCAAGTCAAAATGTGCGACACCCGACATTTTTAAGTTAACTCCGTTAATAAATCTGTTATTTTCGTTAATTCCGTTAGAAAATGCACATGCATGTCACGTGCTGCGTTAGCATACACATGAGTCGGTTCGCGAATGTTGGTGGTCTAACAAGAATAATAAGTTACAAATAATAATAAAAAAATGCATATAAATATATACATGGGCGGCTCGGGCATAGGGCAACGTGGGCGACCGGCCGGTGCACTTAATTTTCGGGGGCACAAATTTATATATATATATATATATATATATATATATATATATATATAGGTTTAAAGAAATATGTACATTTAATGGTTTACCCTAATTATACAATAACTAGGTTGGTCTAGTGGTAAAGGGGTATGACTTCCAATCAATAGGTTGCAAGTTTTAGTCTCACTTGAGACATTTTTAAGGTTATTTTTATACACAAAGTTTTTTACACAACCTAAATCATAACCAAGTAAGCCAATTTAAATATTTAATTGTTTAAACAAAAAAAAACATATTTACATACGGCCTAAGTCTTTTTTTGCTTACAATATTTCATTACTTGTTAGAGTTTACGGGCCTTTTTATTTCGGCAAAGACAAAGGCATATAAATTCTTGGAGACGAACCTGAATATATAAGTGTTATATATTTAGATGTGAACTTTCTTTGTTGAATATGCTACGTGTTATTCGATGTTACATGCTACATGTTATGTGTAGTACATAGTTATGCTATGTTGTGTTGGGCCTTATTTAGGTATGAAGTCTTTTGTATTATTTCGTTATACTCACGATGTATTTAGTTAGTTCTCAGTTTTAGTTTGTATGTTTGGGTTGATGCCATGTATTGTAAAGCCCACTGGGCTGTAAAAAAATGATGAATATGTATGCCATGTTTCTCCTATATATATAGGGAAACATGGGCATACATACAACCTTTTTGCAAACTCCATCTTTACTTTCTACCAACTCTCTATACTCTCTTCCTTTCTTTCCCTTTTCGGTAATAAATCGAACACCACACAGATCCTATATCTCGGTTACACACAAGTGATTTTCGCTAGCTTTGTGTAAGATTGATCCAAGAACACGTTGTTTGATCCCGTCTTTAGAACCTACATGTTTGCCTAAAGAAAATGTATTATAAAAGATGTTACATGTCACACCTATATTAAATTAAAATTAGTATAAGTTGATTTAAAGAATAAGTAAAGATAATGCATTAAGTATGACATTTATACAACCAACTAGACGGGTGCCCGCGCGATGCGGCGGAAACCAAAGTTATAGTAATCATGTAATAATTGTGAATGTTCAAGGTTCGTTTGAAACCGTGAAAATGTTTGAACCAATCATCACTTTTGGTCAGCCGGTTTCCGAATGTTTAAACCATAGCAACCGGTTTGGTTTATACAAAAAATTGACCATATAAAACCGGACTGGACGGTACACTTATTATTGAAGCTCAATGCGCGAAACCAAACCATTAGTAACGAAGTTTAAAGTTTTTACGGTTCAATTTCGGTTCTCAATAACAAAAAATCGAACCAACAGTTTGGCTCACGATATAACTTAGAAACCGTTAAAACCGAATTGTGAACACTTATATGTAATATGCTAAATTGTTTTTAAGAAAAATTATAGCAATACCATACTCAAATTAAAGACAATAAAATGCTCATTTTTATGGTGCAATTTTTTATAAAAAATATTAACGTATATAAAAGTTATGGCCGTTGGAAAATAGTTGGTGTGAAGTTATTTACAATTAAAATTAAAATGAATATATAGGTAAAGATAAAGGTCCAAAGTACTACTATTTCTTAAATTTACAAAATTTGTTTAAAGTTGAGGGGCAATGTTGTAACTATTTCAAGACATCTATACTATATATAATACATCAAACAAGGGCAAATTAAGACACCTTGGTTTTAAGGGTGTAACATCATACTTTCGGTTATATTAATAAAATAAAGTTCGTTTATTTTATAGCGGGTCGTTATCGGTTTAGTTGAATAGAATACGAGATGGACTTGTGTTGGGTAAATGGATATGGGTTATGGACTTGGGTTATGAAGAAATGAAGGAAAGACCATGGGCTTAAGCCCATGATCAAAAAATATATATACCCTTAATCCTCCATTTAATTCATTTACACATATCCCTTACACCATCCAAAAAACACACTTAAGATTCTCTCTCTAGTTCTCTCTCTCTCTCTAAACCGATATCAAGAAGGAAACCGAGAACCGACCCGAGGTAATGATACTATTTTATTGTTTGAGCTTAAAACCGTTGGTTATGAACATGAAACGACGAGCCGACACCGTTAAACCGTTTAAGTCACGAGATCCGGGTGGATTCGGGTATAAACCGAATCTATAATGAGCTTAGGGGTCACCCTAGCTCAGATCTGGATCGAACGGGACGAAAAACGGTGAAAAACGAGTTAAAACACGTTTTTTTCGGCGAATCCGCGGTTTTCCGGCGATGGCGCTGGAAAGGCGGCGCCGGAAAAGGTATGCCTTGTATGATTTATGTATGATGATTGTTTGACGGTGCGTGAACGATCTTCGGATATTGCATGTACCGTCAGGTGGTAGTTAAGATATGATTGATAAGTATGATGAAAGATATGATGTATGTATGAATATATGATGTATGCATAATTTATGTATGTTATGATGATGGTACGTGAACGCTCTTCGGAGATTGCACGTATTGTCAAGGAAAGTATGTATGAACAGGTACGGTATAGTTACACGAAACAAAGGGACCAGACCCTAATAATATATGTGATGGTAGGGACCAGACCCTAATAATATCTGTGATGGTAGGGACCAGACCCTAATAATATCTGTGATGTTGGGGACCAGACCCTTTATAATATCTGTGATGTTAGGGACCAGACCCTTATAATATCTGTGAGGTTATAGAGCGGAAGGCTCTTTAAATAGAACAGATAGTTATGTATGAAAAGTAAGTATGAATAATGTACACCCCTTCGGGCACGTGTGCAAGTATGAGAACAGATTGTATGTTGTATGATTAACTAGAACTCACTCAGCGTAGCTGACTTTTAGTATGCACGCAGGTGAGTAGATTGAGGCAGCTTGCATAAGAGGAAGCACATGGCATGGACTTGATGAAGCTGGCATCTCAAGAAATGTTATGTTATTCTAAAGACAATGTTTTATGTTTTAAATGATTTGAATGCCCGTTAAGACAACAAAGTATGGTTTTGTAATATGATGGTTTGAATGTTTTAAGATTCCGCGAATGTTTTTATTAACTCTGATATTATGAACTGTGTTTATGAGTAAATCCAACGTCCAAATGTGAGGCACCGGTAACGGGGCCTTACAAGTTGGTATCAGAGCAAAGTTCGAGAGATTTAAGCATCTTATATGCTTAGACTCGAACAGAGAATGGGATTAAAGTAAGAAAAGAAAGAAGACGCCAGTTCAAGAATGCCATGTGTCACTCAAGCAAGCTCAGTAACGGTAAAGTGTATGATTAAATATGTATGTTAATGTTAGCTTGATTGCTAAAGAAAGGATATGTGAATGTTAGGGATATGATTACTTGATTCATTAACTGTTCAGGATAGAACCAGCACAAATAGACTCATACGGGAAGTGTATAGGACACGGAAAGTAACGTGATCAGCTAATCACAATTGGCCACTGTTATTACCTGTTAGCCTTACTATCCTTGTACTAAATGGTTCCTTAAGTGATGACGTTTGTGTTTCCTTATAGAATACGATGGCTGGAGTTAAGAAAGTTGCTGGAAAGAAAGGACGCACGGGACGCCGTGGCAGGCTACGCGTTGTCAGAGAGCCGTCGGTAGCACCAGTTACCAATGCTGAGGGAGAAGGGAGTGCCGCTGGAGGAAACCCGAGTAACAACGAGGGAGTTCAGCTGGATCCCGCTATTCATGCTGCTATTGCCCAAGCGATAGCAACTGCTATGAAGAACATGAATCCCGATAAGCCTGCTGGAGGCCCAGAAGGAACCGCCGTAAGGGCGGAAGGCGAAGGTAGGAAGGATGATGAAGGGGAGAGGGTAGAATCGAGTGTTGTGAAATCGGTGAAGGTGGATGGTAGAAAAAGTGGCCGAGGTGGATGCAACTATAAGTCTTTCAAAGGTTGTGATCCACCACAGCTAACTGGCTTGGGAGACGCAATCGCTACTCTCCAATGGATAACCGCCATGGATAAAATTATCTGAATTAGCGAATGCCGTCCCGACCAAGCTGTGGGATATGTCACCCAATCATTCGGTGAGGAGGCAATGTATTGGTGGGAGTCAGTTAAGTAGAGGAAGAGTCGAGAAGAGATCAAGACCTCGAGGTGGGACGATCTGAAAGAGTTAGTGATGAAACGATTTTGTGCTGATGCTGAGGTAGAGAAGGTTGAAATGAAGTTCTTGAGTCTGAAGGCGGGTAAGATGACACACCGCGAATACCTCACTGAATTCAACCACCTGTCAAGGTTAGTGCCAGATATGGTGGACACCGAGGCCAAGCGGATCAAATGTTACCTTAGGGGACTGCCACAGAATGTTCGCGTCTTGGTCAAGGCTGGTAGATCGGGTACCTTTGACTCTGCTGTGGGACTCGCAGAAACGGTTTATGAGGACTTGATAGATGAAGCGGTTATGGAAGAAAAGAAAGAGAAGAAGTGGATTGCTCCTGCCAAGCGACCGGTACTCAGTTATGCAACCCCAAGAACAAGCAACCCAGAGTTTGGGAAAGAGGTCATGTAAGACCTGCGGAAAGATGCATGGTGGTGAGTGCAAGTAGGGTAGAAGTTCTGATGTTTGTATCAAATGTAGAAAGGCTCATGGTGGAGAATGCAGAATGGGGTCGAATGCCTGTTATAAGTGCGGGAAGGTAGGGCATTATGCCAATGAGTGCAGTGCGAAGCCAGCATGTTACAAATGTGGCAAGACAGGCCATATGGCAAGAGAGTGCACTGAAGGTGAGGCTGGAGGTAGTGGGAAGAAAGATTCTGATCAAGCAAGGCTGAGGACTAGAGCCTATATGCTGACCCAGGAAAAAGCTAGATAGATTCCTGATGTTGTGACCGGTACGTTCTTAGTAAACGGCATTTTTGCTTCCGTATTATTTGATTCTGGTGCGAATAGAAGTTTTGTAGCTACGACATTTAGTAAACTAGCTAAAATGAAAGGCTGCCGAGTGTCTGAAACTTTTATAGTAGAAACCGCCAGTGACACTTCGGTTAAAATAACAAAAATGGTTAAGGATTGTAAGATAGAGTTAGAGGGACATGAGTTCCCTGTTACTTTGTATGTTATGACCTTAGGAGGGTTCGATGTAGTCTTGGGAATGGATTGGTTGTCTGAGTTTGAAGCTCAGATAGTATGTAAGAGTAGAATAATAAAGCTAAGGTCTTTAGATGGTAGTGCAGTGACGGTTTACGGTAATAAAGAAAGTTCAGGGTTTAACGTCATTTCGATGATAAAAGCCGAAGAGTTATTACGACGAGGATGTGGTGCCTACCTGGCGTATGTTGTCAACGCTACGGCCGAGACGAAAGAAATGAAAGATGTTCCTTTCGTGTGTGACTACCCAGAAGTGTTCCCTGAGGATCTTCCGGGGTTACCACCGGAGCGAGAGATAGAATTCCAAATAGATTTAATACCAGGAGCCCAGCCCGTCGCGAAAGCACCTTACCGTCTAGCTCCGTCCGAGATGAAAGAATTGATGTCCCAACTGCAAGAACTCCTCGACAAGGGTTTTATTAGACCAAGTGTTTCCCCGTGGGGCGCACCAGTGTTATTCGTAAAGAAGAAGGATGGACGTATGAGAATGTGCATAGACTATCGTGAGTTGAATAAGCTTACGGTGAAGAATAGATATCCTTTGCCAATGATTGATGATCTGTTTGACCAACTACAAGGTTCAAGTTGGTTCTCACGGATAGATCTCAGATCAGACAATCATCAACTTAAGGTGAAAGAGGCAGACATCCCTAAAACAGCGTTCCGAACGCGGTATGGACACTACGAGTTCCTCGTAATGTCATTCGGTCTAACGAATGCTCCGCAGCATTTATGGACATGATGAATAGGGTTTGTCGGGCGATGTTGGATAAGTCAGTTATCGTCTTCATCGATGACATACTGATTTATTCAAAGAACGAGACTGATCATGCTGAGCATTTGAGAGAGGTATTGGAAGTCCTGAAGAAAGAGAAGTTGTATGCTAAGTTTTCGAAGTGCGCGTTCTGGTTAAGAGAAGTGCAATTTCTAGGTCACGTGATTAATCCGGAGGGGATTACCGTGGACCCAGCTAAGATTGAAGCGATAACGAATTGGAAGACTCCACAGAATCCGACTGATATACGAAGCTTCCTAGGGTTAGCTGGCTACTATAGGAGATTCATCGAAGGTTTCTCCAAGATAGCCGCACCGCTGACCGGTATGACCCGAAAGTCGATAGTATTCAGTTGGGGAAAGTTTCAAGAAGAAGCCTTTGAGGAATTAAAGAAGAGACTCACACAAGCTCCAATCCTTGCTCTACCCGATGGTGACGAGGATTTGGTTGTCTGTACTGATGCTTCGCATCGTGGGTTAGGTTGCGTGTTGATGCAATGAGGAAAAGTGATAGCTTACGCATCTAAACAGTTGAAAGTCCATGAGAGTACTTATCCGACGCATGATTTGGAGCTAGCAGCAGTAGTGCATGCCTTAAAGATATGGAGGCATTCTCTGTATGGTACTAAGTGTACCATCTACACAGATCATAAGAGTTTAAAGTACTTCTTCGAGCAAAAAGAATTGAACATGAGACAGAGAAGATGGTTGGAGTTGATAAAGGATTACGACTGCGATATTAAGTACTACCCTGGCAAAGCTAACGTGGTCGCCGATGCACTAAGCCTTAAGGATGAGGAAGTCCTTGCAAGTGTGAAGTCATACAAATTGATTATGAATTCAAGCCTTTTCGAAAAAATCATCAAGGTGCAGTCAGAGGTGCTAGTAGACGAGAAGTTGGTAAAGAAAGAAAGAGTTTACGGCCAACAAGACGAGCTAATGGAAAACACTCATGGTGTTAAGACTAGGTTTGACCGTATGTGGATCCCACGCCATGGAGATCTCAGAGGTCGAATCTTAGATGAAGCTCATAAGTCAAGATATTCGATTCATCCAGGAACTACGAAGATGTACCAGGATTTGAAAAGAGATTATTGGTGGCCAGGAATGAAGAATGATGTGATAAATTATATCAGTAAGTGCTTAACTTGTTTACAAGTCAAGGCAGAGCACCAGAAGCCTTATGGAAAGATGCAACCTTTGGAGATACCAGAATGGAAATAGGAACACATCACCATGGATTTCATAACTAAGCTACCTCGTACAGCTAAGCACCATGATACCATCTTGGTGATTGTGGACCGTTTGACCAAGAGTGCTCACTTTCTGCCTATACGAGAGGCTATCTCGTCAGAAACGTTAGCAAGCTTGTTCATTAAAGAGGTTGTATCTAAGCATGGAGTACCGTTATCAATTGTGTCCGATAGAGATACACGGTTTACTTCGAGATTTTGGAAGAAGTTCCATGAAGCTATGGGAACGAGGTTGAACATTAGTACGGCGTATCATCCCCAAACAGATGGACAGTCTGAAAGGACGATCCAAACCCTTGAGGATATGCTACGTGCTTGTGTTCTTGACTTTGGTGGAAGTTGGGATGATCATCTGCATCTGGCAGAGTTCTCTTATAACAACAGTTACCATTCAAGTATTGGTATGCCACCATTCGAGATGTTGTATGGGAGACATTGTAGAACTCCCGTATGTTGGGGAGAGATTGGTCAGAAGGAGATGGGAAGCCTAGAAGTTGTGCAAGAAACCTCTTCGAAGTTCGATCAGATCAAGGCAAGAATGAAAGCTGCTAAAGACAGACAGAAGTCGTATGCTGATAAACGGCGACGACCGATTGAGTTTAACGTTGGTGACAATGTGATGCTCAAGGTCTCTCATTGGAAAGGAATTATCCGTTTTAGGAAGATGGGGAAGTTGAGTCCGAGGTACATTGGACCGTTTAAAATTATAGATCGTGTAGGCGAAGTGTCTTATAAACTAGACTTGCCAGAAGAGTTAGAAGGAATTCATTCAACCTTCCACGTTTCTCATCTGAGAAAATGTCTAGCTGATGACACGTCTCACGTGCCATTGATGGACATCGAGGTTGATGAGCAGTTGAACTACATTGAGCAACCGATAGAGATAGTTGACCGCAAGGAGAAGCAACTTCGTCGCAAGGTTATACCTTTAGTGAAAGTGATATGGAAGCATCACAAAGGTTCAGATGCCACTTGGGAAGCGGAGGATGAGATGCGCAAGTTTTATCCGAATCTGTTTATGTAATAGTTAGGTTTCGGGGACGAAACCTCCTTAAGGAGGGAAGACTTGTAACATCCTACTTTCGGTTATATTAATAAAATAAAGTTCGTTTATTTTATAGCGGGTCGTTATCAGTTTAGTTGAATAGAATACGAGATGGACTTGTGTTGGGTAAATGGATATGGGTTATGGACTTGGGTTATGGAGGACTGAAGGAAAGACCATGGGCTTAAGCCCATGATCAAAAAATATATATACCCTTAATCCTCCATTTAATTCATTTACACATATCCCTTACACCATCCAAAACACACACTTAAGATTCTCTCTCTAGTTCTCTCTCTCTCTAAACCGATATCAAGAAGGAAACCGAGAACTGACCCGAGGTAATGATAGTATTTTATTGTTTGAGCTTAAAACCGTTAGTTATGAACATGAAACGACGAGCCGACACCGTTAAAACCGTTTAAGTCACGAGATCCGGGTGGATTCGGGTATAAACCGAACCTATAATGAGCTTAGGGGTCACCCTAGCTCAGATCTGGATCGAATGGGACGAAAAACGGTGAAAAACGAGTTAAAACACGTTTTTCCGGCGAATCCGCGGTTTTCCGGCGGTGGTGCCGGAAAGGCGGCGCCAGAAACGGTTGGTACGAGGTTAGCGATGTCAGGGAATGTTCTGACATTCCCTGACCTAACGCTAATTCGCTAAGGGTAACTAGCGAAGTATGTGTGATTCGCCAGCCGATTCGCTGAGAAAAGATTAGCGAACTAGCATGTCATTCGTTAAGGAGATAAGAGCGAACTAGGCCATTCGCTAAGGCCATTCGCTAAGAGAGGGACGAATGAACCCCCTTTGTTATAGGGTTCATTCGTTGACCAGATCAGTTCGTTAAGGTCCAATTCGCTATA
The DNA here is from genome assembly GCF_021521415.1 of Bidens hawaiensis. Taxonomy (NCBI): domain Eukaryota; kingdom Viridiplantae; phylum Streptophyta; class Magnoliopsida; order Asterales; family Asteraceae; genus Bidens; species Bidens hawaiensis. The sequence continues at coordinate 15,106 of NW_027499734.1, read as the reverse complement.
AGGACCAGTTCGTTAAGATGCCTGATTCGTTACAAAGGCAGATTCGCTATAATGGCTAATTCGTTATGAATTCCCATTCGTTAAGAACTGAGTGACGAATTAGAACTTTGAAAGAATGACAGAACAGTCCCTGGACTTAGAAAAGAATGATATAATTACAAAGTGACCCTTGGATTTTGATGATTTATGAAAGATGCCTTCAAGGGTTAAAGTGTAGCGATTAACTAACCGGTAATAATCCAATGAAGTAAAACCGGCTTAGATACGTAAGATTAATTAAGTATACGATATGAAGAGTTAGAGCCGTATTTAATATATGTATGATTATACAGTTAGTCGTGCTCAGCTCAGGAAATGATTAACTATAAACGGTGAACGCAACCGCCTTGAGGTGAGTTTCTAGCCCCGCTTCCTTGTTATGTTTTCGGGGCTGTGTGCATACTCGATGTGATAGTTAATACACTTATCTTAAGTGGTAAGTGTATGCCTTGTATGATTTATGTAATATAGATAATATAGATATAGATATAGATTATGAGAGTTTATGATCTAAATTATGACAAATAAGTTGGTTGACTCTTGGCTTGCACTTCTTTCTCAGTTGGCCGTAAATTTACACGCATACACACATACATACTTCATTTTTTTTTTCATTTTCTTTCATACTAGACACATACATATCTCTCACTTGGTGGATCAAGATCAAGGTGTTAAAGGATTCTTTAATTTCGTTGTATTGAGATTCTTAAGACAATAATTTTCAATTGTACGAGGGTAATTTCTATAAAGCTTACTAAAAAATCAAAATGTGTTTTTTAGCTCTTGTAATTGTACGTTTCTCGGATCCTAATTATATACAAAACAATAGTTAAACATATATAATAATCAGCATATTTTATATTTATAATATTTTACAAAACATAAAACACAATATCTTAATTTGTAACCATAAGTCTCTCCATCTTTCTTGTCCATATTTTTTTTTTGTTTTCAATCCAATACGGATGACATTCCAAGAATTGAATAAAATAGATTTGTGTTTAGACCAATTGATGGCTAGTTTTCATCAAATTCTTAGACCGTTTATTCATCGCATAGTTTCGTTTTGCAAGCGAACCACATTGGCCTCATTCACGTTTAGACATAGTTGTAGTTTACTATTCACAAAAAATAGCATAACGGGAGTTATTTGTTTGCCAATAAATTACTTTTGCTTTAAAGAAACAAGTAGTACTTAAATAGTATTGTAATTAACTAATAAATGTGAATTTATTTAACTTTAACGCAACATCTTTGACATAAAAAAGTCAAAAGATGTGCCTACACGCTTTCTTAATCGCCGAGTAGAATTTAATTTAAGAAACTAATTTATACAGAGTCCGCCACTCGAAAACGATTTCTAAATCAAGAAAAACAAAAGCCCATCAACGATTTCAAATTAAACTGGAAAAACGATAGGTTTACTAAGGGGGTGTTTGTTTTTTCCCAAAAGAGTTTCCTGGCATCTTTTGTCTACGCCACGCACAGACATTAGGGGTGCAAACGAGCCGAGCTCGAGCCTAGTCAGGCTCGAGCTCGGCTTGTTTAACATACACAGAGCTCGAGCTCGGCTCGTTTCGAGCTCTATTTTCAAAGATCGAGCTCGGCTCGTGAATGGATTTTGAAGCTCGAGCTCGGCTCGGGCTTGACTCGTTTACTATTTATCAATTATTTTTTATATAATTATAATTATTTTATACATGTTTTTCTATTATAATTTTATGTATAAAAGAATATATATATTATTTATTTATTTTTATTTACTTTTTAATAACGTTATATTCATTAATAAATAACTATTAAATATATATTAAAAAAATTATATATATGGTAGGCTCGTTTAGGCTCGCGAGCCGGCTCGAGCTCGATAAGTAAAGCTCGGGCTCGGGCACGTTTATTAAACGAGATTATTTTTAGGCTTGAGCTCGGGCTCGGGCTCGGGCTCGGGCTCGGGCTCGATAAAGCTCGGCTCGAACGAGCTTTTTAACGAGCCAATCTCGAGTAGCTCGCGAGCAGCTCGACTCATTTGCACCCCTAGCAGACATTGAGGCTTCTAGACAGTTTGTTTTCAGGAAGACAATTTATTAAAAAAGGTTTATGACCACTGTCTACATCTTCTAAACTCTTTCACCATTTACTCCACAAACCATAGCCCCATATCTCCCACCCTCTTCCCGTCACCCCCTCTCCCCACCTCCGTCTCCGCTCTCCACCCGCACTTCTGTCGCCGTCCTCCAGCCCCACTTCCGGCCGTCGTGCTCTCCAGCCCCACCTCCGTCGCCGCACTCCAGCCCCTCCTCCGCCGCTACACTCCAGCCCCACCTCCGTCGCCGTCCTTCCTCCATAGTAGCGGCTCTTCCTCCGGCGCCCTTTCTTGTCCATTATCTATCAACAAGGTTCAATTTCTTTACATTATAACAATTGTTATTTTCTATCTTTGGATTAATGTTGTTTTTGATGATTAATGTTAAGTTTTGTTTGATTTGTTAAGAATCACCTCTAAACCATCTCTTTAATCGACAATTCTAGGTGAAATACACTTTCTTAATATATAACTAGGGACATACATGTTAATTTGGCTTTTGGATGGACTTCATGTTACATAAATTGGGTTTTTCGGATATAAATGGGTTTGGGGTATCATGACGTTATAATCCGCAAGTCATATAAATTATCAGTTAAATCATGCATTAAGTGAACTAAGATATAAGGACTTCTATTTGGTGAAATTTAATTTGTAAGGGTAGGCTTATATAATTATACTACTAGTTAATTTTAATTGCTAAAATCTTGCATGCACCTGCTTAAACGATTTATGGACTACTTGGAAATAGAAAAGGTATTAATCAATAATGCTAGTTTACAAAGGGGTTGTGTGATTGACTAATATTGTGTTGCTAGACTACAATTGACTTTCAATCGTGGCTAACATGTATAGAAAAAAGTCCTTCAATTAATAGTTGTGGTCATCGAATGTGAAACAATGTTTTGATCTTGTTAAGTTAAGATAACGAAGCTGAATTTATAAGTTGTTGTCTAGAATTTGTCTGTCTTTAGAATATTGTATAAAATCAACCGAGTGTTCGATTAAGGTGATTCTTTTTAGGTAGGAAACCTTATTGAGTCTAGTTTCTCCAGAATTTTAGAACAGAAAAAAATGATCATTAGGTGGGTCAGATCAGTCGATTACACCAGCTACGCAAAATATAGCTTCACATAAATAAAGCTTTATAAAATATTTATTAATGTCAAACGTTTCTATACCTTTGGGTTAATTTTAGGATACTAGTTTCTGGTTCCTAATTAAGTGTGCTCGAGTATTATAATTATTCATATATGGTCTTGATGTACATAGAAATATACATCTGTTCAGCATCAAATAATCTCTAAAAACTGCAATTTCTATCTAATAACATAGCATAAGGGAAAGGATCATGAGAGAACTCCTTGTTAGGGAGAGAACTAGAGAACTCTTAAGTAGAGGGTTATTTTTGTAAATTGCTCAAAAGTGGAGAAAAACTCACATCTTCTCTGTTTGACCAACAATCCCCTGTTCAACAATCCTAATAGAAACCCTAGTTCAAGCAAACATTAGCACCTGCAAATCAGAAATCATGACAACTCGGTTATTCTAGACCTTAATCAATGATTATTTTAATCGTTTAACATGTCAATTGCATGTTTTTGTAAGCTGATTGTTGTCTTCTTTAATCGTTCGTGATTTTTAATTGATTTACAGTTGTTTTACTACTAAATCGATTAGGTGTTGCTTCACCTGAGTGTTCTACAAGCAAATTTGACATTGCAATTCCAGAATTGGGCGAATCTAGGTTAAAATCAATTGATACTTGATGAAGGTAGCTAATTTGTTTGACAGGAGTGCTCATCTGATTTTATCTGTTGATATTGATTCACTATCTGCCTATTCAATTGCAATATGGTGGATTTGATCAACAAGGTAACATTTTGTAATATGCTACATATATGTAATATAACGTATAGTAGTACATATATGTAATATAATGTATTCAAGTAATATATATTAGCTGAATACAAATGCAAACCCTTGGAAGCTATTATTGAACATTTTTGTGATCGGTTGTCACTTTGTGCTTATATTTTGTCTTAATTCGTCTAATATTCTGACTCAGTCACAACTTTGTTTCAGGTAAAGTTAATTGATTTGCTTTTTTTCTAGCTGTAGATGCATGCATTTTAATGGTTTAGAAGTTGTCTTTTTTCTTTTGTGTGTTGTTATTTGTTGTTGTTGACGATGGTTTACGGATTGCATATCAGGTGTTAGAATAAATGCCATGTTTGTTTTTTGTTACTGAAATGTGAGTTTTTGGAGTTGTTTTAACTGTCGATGCCTTTTTTTTAATGATTTTGCCAAAGCATGTTGCAGATGCATGTATTTTATTGGCTTAGAAAACGTGTCGGTCAGGTTACATATCAACATGATAACTTTTATACGATCAGAGTTAGCTTGGTTCGAAACACATTTTCCCACAATTGTTTTCATACCAAGTTGGTAGGAGCAATACCACAATGTTAAGCAGGTTTGAAAAGATTTATTGTCTATTTATAATTTTTTATATACTATATGTGACTATAGCTTATTTTTTCTAATACAGGGTGAGGAACTATGCGTCACGCTACAAATGCACACAAACGAGGTCATGTCGCATCGGTATTGTAAAGTGTGTTCCCTGGCCAATTAAGGCTGATCAATGGTGATATTAGGAAATGGAAAGCCTTGTATTTTAAATTATGCAGCAGACTTGTGTGCATATGTTAACATAGGCGTTACACGCGCAAGTCAAACTACTAATATAATTAAACAGTGTAGTTGATTTTGTTTAGGCTGTTTTGTTTATGCTAGATATGTATAAAATTTATAGATTTTATATAAAGTTGGCTTTTACTGTTTTTTAATAAAATTATTTTGTACTTTTTTTAATTACAGTTGGGTATTTAATAGAGGGCTAGTTTCATTTATTTAAAATCTATAAATGAATGGGCTGGTTTGGGTTTTTAAACGGGTTATTCGAGCCGAGTAGACAGTTTTTATGGTTTCCAGATTTACCATCAATCTACAGCTAATGCACTTTTTAAATCGGGTTTTAAATGGGAATTGCTAACCTGCAATATGTAGCGAGCTGCAAACCCTTACCCCCTAACAAGAGGTGTATTACGTATAACATTTTAAATTAGTTAAAATTTGTTATGTTTGTTTTGCTTATGTCATGTGAAATATAGATGAAAATTTACCCAATTTAGCTTCTTTGAATTTCTAATCAGCAATTTGCAGCAGATTGCAAACCATGACGTGATAAACTGTTACTTTACAGCAAATGGTAGGCCAATTAACTCCACTTTATGTTTACAAAATTCTTATGCAACATGAATGTGAACATATGCAAATATAATTTTATGGATGTAAATATATGTAATGTATCTTATCAAAAAAAAAATTATGCATCTTGAGTTACTCAAACTTGAAAAATCCAAGCCATCCATCCAAACTTGAAATATCTAACATTAATGCAAGCAAAAGAACATAAAATCCAAACTTAAAAACTGATCCACTGAGCTTTTGATGTTAACCGGTGTTGGTTCAATCCCGAGTACGCCGACACACCATGAAAAAGGATTTTTTTTGTTAATTCCAACTTCAATATTACAATTACAAAGGGTACTAATAAAAGGAACAAACTACTCTATTTTTATTATAAAAACACATAAAACACATGCTAAACTGACATATTATTCCTCTATTTCAGCAACAAACTTCAACTTCCACTTGGTCTCCAACTCTAACGTCTCATCTCATAAAACTCGATCAACTTGACTAGTTCTACAGATATGGGCCGTAACTACCTGAAAGAAAATACTGACCCGAAACTGACTTGACCCATGAACTAATTTAGTTAACCCGACAATGGGTTTAGAGTTCCAACATTGTTCCTAGGGGTACGACCTGAACCAGACTGCGAACGACATCACGTTGTTTTTCCTATAGGCCTCTAACGCTTTCGATCAACTAGCGTGTAGACAACCGTATTTCGTATTTCGTGACATATACGTTTTCTTTCTATTTTTCTCCTTCCCGAGGCTTGCTTTCCACCTATTACAACACCAATAATGCATATATTCAATATATTAGCAATGCATATATGTATAACATAAGTAATTCACATATGTAATGCATTTGCATTGCATATATGTCATAAACCATAACCGTATATATGTATAATACATGAGTAATGCATATACGCAATATACCAACATTGCATATATGTAATACATTTTTATTGCATATATGCAATACACCATATCCGCAAAAAAAGTGTAATAAGCAGGAATGCATTTGTGCAATACGTTTATAATGGGTATAGAGTATTCACCCTCAAAAGACATCGTCGTGTGCACGTTTAAATCTACATATGTTTAAACGCCCTCGTTGTCTTTGTGGTTGTGAAATATACGTATTTTTGTTACTCCCCCTTTTTCGTCCTCATATTTGTCTCGCCCCTGTTTCTTCTTAATTGTAAAAAAACAACATAATTAAACGCCTGCATTTTAAATAAAGGAAAACAAATAAAAATGTAACTTGCCGAACTTGTTGTAATCTAAAAACTCTTTTTACTTTTACTCCCTATTATACATAATGTTAACTTCTTTGTCACGCGTTCTGGCCACCCATCGTTACCCATTATTAGTACTTTGATTAGCTTTGTCGGGTTACACGTTGTCAATTTTTTTTGCCTTTTCCTGAAATTTTAACATCATCGTTTTGTTACCATGAATAAGTGTGTATGCATGAATTATTCACGTAAGCGAGCATTTTTGAAATTTCATCTTCTTTTTTGATTACCTATGTGCATTATAACTAAATTTCATAATGTAATACGCATATGCATTATAACTGGATATTCACACATACGAATTGTTGTGTTTTACTAACATATCTAAAAACTGTGCAGCCAAAGACATGATTCATGCACTGCATATGTCCAATAATCAAAAAATACAATTAGATGCATCAACATAGCTAGTATATAATATAATACACATGTGCATTATACCGGATATTCACACAAACGGTAAAATTGTTGTGTTCAACTAACATATCTAAAAAATGTGCAGCTAAACACGCGACTCGTGCGCTGCATATACGCAATAATCAACAGATACAATTAGATGCATAAACAAGTTAGGTTATAATATAATACACATGTGCATTATAACCGGATATTCACACATATAATAAAATTATTGTGTTCGACTAACATATCTAAAAAATGTGTAGTCAAACACATGATTCATGTACTATATATGTGCAATAATCAACAAATACAATTAGATGCATCATCATAGCTAGGTTATAATGTAATACACGTGTGCATTATAACTGGGGATTCACACATACGGCAAAATTATTGTGTTTGACTAGCATAATTAAAATATGTGCAACCAAACAAATGATTTATATACTGCATATGTGCAATAATTGACTAATCATACAAAATGTGAATAAAAGTTAACTGATATAACAAATTGTTCTTCGATTTAAAGAAAAGACACAAAATCATTCGTATTTGACATGGTATATACCTAACTTTACTTGTAATATGTCTATTTGACATTGTATACGCAAATCATTCATGTGATATACATTTAATCATCACTAACAACATGCCTAATCGACTCTAGATGCACAAATCGTTCAGAAATACACGAGATATACGACTAATCGGCGCTTGTAACTTATTAAATTAACTAATATGATTGTTTACCTGCTATCAATACTCTGTTTCATGCTTGATTTTGTCACCGATTGCTCAAACCCTAGGTTATCGTCTGGTTTGAAGATAATTTCATAGGAGAAAAAAAGTGTCAATAAAGGGGCATATTGCTGGTTCCTTTTTTCTTCTAAATCCAGATTTACCCTTCACCATTCAGAACCTCGCCTCCCTTTCTTTTTCCCCCTCTACTGTTTTAAGCCTTTGATGCTTTAGATCTAAGGGTGTTAATCTAGGGTAGCATACACATCTCCTTCTTTTATTATCATCACAAATGGACATAATATCCTTATATTTATTGCATACGTGTATTATAACTACACAAATGGACTAACATTTTCATTGCAATTTTAGATGCATTACATGATGTTCAATAGTACATATGTGTAATATAACTGAAAAAATATGCAGTCTAAACAGAATCATTGCTAAATACACCTAATCAACACTAATAATCTGTGAAATCAACTTTATGATCGTTAACCTGCTAATGTTCTTCTGATTCGTGTTATATAACCAATTGCACGATTTTGAAAACCCTAGATCTTTGTTCGTCAGAAGAGAACTGAATATCGAGGAAAAAGAAGAGGTTGTTATGATAGTTTACCTGCTTATGTTCTTCTGATTTGTGCTTGATGTTACAACTTCGATTTTTGAATACCTTTGATCTTTGTTCATGTTGCAAAGGAAGGAGAAGATGGAAAACAAATGAGACGCTATCTGATTACCTTTCTTCTTAATCCCAATTTTACCCTTTATTCACTAAAAACCCCCACCTTTTTTTTTGTTTTTCCATTTCTTTGTTTAACCCCTGATTAGTTAAAATCAATAGTGTAAAGAGGAGTTCTCTAGTTCTCTCTTTAAGAGGAGTTCTCTAGATCCCATCCCCATAGCATAAAAGGCTACTTATCATAATAAAACGTAATTTCAGGTGAAACCAAACCTCAAACGAAGAAACAAGCAAAAAGACGAAGAAAAACATAAGAAAACACAAGAAAACAAAGAAACACGCCCCCATGTCTCAAGAAACACGCCCCCATGCTTATGGAACAAGAAAAAACAAAATCTGAGAACAAAAGCACGGGGCCGTGGACGGGAATGCAGAAAAGACAAAGAAGAATTGAGCACATGTCACTAAAAAGCACGGGACCGTGTCTGCTAACCACGGGGCCGTTGCCAGGTCATACAAAAGACAAAACAGATCTGGCACATGTCATAAAAATACACGGGGCCGTGCTCATCAAGCACGGGGCCGTGCCTCACCATCCAGATTGCCTATAAATAGTGGTTCATGTTGCATTCATCAAGGGTGCCTTGAAAAGAGTTCTATCCGGTTTTCTCTTATAAAAATACACACTAACACTCACATAGAAGATTTAGTGAAGAGTTTGAAGGCTTGGAGGTCATCACCATCAACCATTATCATCATCCATCATCATCATCATTAAGAAGGAAGCTTCATCTACATTTGGTTAGATTGTTCCAAGTTTAATCATGTATTTGTTATTATCATCCATCTTAATGTTTATCATCATGCTCATTATGAGCTAAACTCCATTTACCATCTAAAATCTATGAAGAAGCTTTATTTTACTTGATAATTATATAAAACATGTGGTTTAGTTTGGTAAAGTACATGGTTATCTTACAATTATATTTTGATGAGAAATGTTTCACCATCTTAAAATACTAATTCAAAGATGGTGATTGTCAATTATATTGGCAATCATTCATGATCGATTCATGTTCTTGAAAGATAGAAACACTTTGATACATTATCGAAACATGGATCCTTATATTGTACTTAGAAATGATGAGATATAAGTTATGATGTATTTCTCTAAACCTTGGTAATCCGAAAATGGCTTTGCTTAGGATATCAAATTAGTTAAGGAAGTCATATGTTAATGGAATGTGTAATTATAACCTACATAAATCAACCAAGGGGAGGTTGTGTGAGTTAACTACAACCAACCGAAGTTGTTAGAATTGGTATTTGAGAAATCGAAGTCAATTCTAATCATTCTACTTTACCAACTGCTTGTCTACTTAAATTGACATTCTCGGGGTAGCATGCTATTAAGCATAGGATGGACTTGAAAATATGCATGATATTATTCATTATGTCATAGAATGTGTTCACTCCAAAATGAGGATCATAATTCTATCATATATTATTAGGACAAGTCTATCACATGTTTAACTATTAATCATCAAGGAACAATTGAGTGGATTCTAGATATTAGATGGTAACCTTCACATAATTGAATTACTCGTTTAGAATCTCTTATCTTGGTCACCTATATATTATATATAAGTATTTACATTTTATAAAAAGTTCAAAAATTAACCCCAAAATGATTAAAACCTCCGATTAAAGCAAAACAACGATTCATTATTAGAAACTTTTGTGTTCACGGATCGATACTTGGTTCTTACCAATACTATTCTACATATACGATAGGTACACTTGCCTATTTTGTGTGTGTTTAGTCTTTGTAGAAATAACTTTTATAAATTTAAAACACGATCTTGTGCAAAAGCAAATCATTCTATCCTTTTATATTTTATACCACACGCACGCACACATCAGACCTTATATAAGTTTTGTACAAACGGGTCAAATGTGTGCAATAGTTTTTGATAGAGTACTAATGTTGGATTTCAAAGGTTGCACGTAATGTATCCTAATACTTAATTTTGTACAAACTCCACTGGATTGTCTTTGCCTAAATTTTTCGATTTTTCTTGTTTTATGTTAGAGCTTGTTTGCGGTGTTCATATTATACACTATTAAAACTAACTTGTTTTGTTGTAATATGATAGGTAAAGCTTTCGTTGACACCGAAGGATGTTGATCAAGCACTCAGGGCGAACCACGAACACACATCACGAAGAAATGGCTAATATTTGTAAATGTTTATAAAGGTCGAGAAGTTTACTTTGTCATAATCTAAACGTCTATGTCTTGCAAATATATTGTCGACAAAACTATTCGTTGATGTTGTTTTATAAACAAGTAACAAAAAATAATAATAAATAATAATAATAATTACGCTTCCGCATCTTTTTAAATTAATATATAGTTGTTTAAGATTGTGTGTGTTACAAAAAAGATTGATAGAGTGTTATCATACTATCACTAATTCAATAATTAGAACACATTGAAACGTTACATTTATATGTGTTTTATTGCTTTTGATAGCATGCCATGAGTAAATTTTGTGGATGTGTTATGAATGTTTATGTTTGATTTGTGTCTTGTAAAATTGTTTAGGTTTGATTTGTGCCTTGAAAGACCTTTTTAATTAAATTTCAGTTTATTTAAAAATTTCAGTTTATTTTATCAGTCTGCAGAGGTTTGTTCCACCTCTTCTACTTCAGATGTCTGCAGATGTAGTTCGCAGACTGTAGATATTTTACATCTGAAATAACACACCTAATAAACATAGGTTATTCACTAAATGCCTAATCTTATATAAAAGAAAACATATATGATATTCACGTTAAGGCAATAAGCATACCACTCATATTTCCAGGATAAGTAAATAACCGGTATATGGAAAACTGGATAACTGAATAAGCAAGTAACAAGATGTTGATACGAAACTTTGGACTCATTTGGAATCAAAAGATTAAAACCAATGTTGTTGAAACCGGACTAGACCGGTCCGGTCGAACCGGTCGATCGGGATTCGGTCCACCAACCGGTCCGGTTCACATAGTTCGCTCGGCTGGCAGGGAGCCGGCCGGTCCGAACCGGTTCGGCCGGTCGAACCGGAAAACCGGACCGGTTGAACCGGTTTTCTAAGAAAAAAATATTTTTTTTTTTGAAAAAATCATTTTTTTAAGCTTGATCCGTCATTTTTTACCAAATTTGTTTGGCCGGTCCGACCGGTTCGACCGGTTGAACCGGTGAATCGGTAGGCCATCCGGTTCGGTGTCCAGTCCAGTTATGAAAACATTGATTAAAACTTTACAAGCCTTAGCCAAATAAAAAGATGTTGATAGCAAGCTTACTCACCAAAACAAGCCCGCATCTAAAATGAGTCATACTTTGTGACAACCTTAATCCTAAAGTTGTACTCCCTTCGTCCCATTTTAAATGCCATGGGACCTAAAACATACAAATTAAGAAATGTTTCCTCATTTTATTTTATGAGTTGTAAAATGACAATAATGTCCTTTAAGTTATTATGGCTAAAAACCATTTTTCATCCTTGGCTAAAAAATCCACTACTTTTTGGCTCTATGTAATAGTAAGGGCACAATTGAAAATTGAATTTATATGTATAGAAATGATATTTAAATTGGGACAACCAAAAGTGGAAAAAATGACATTTAAAATGGGATGGATGGAGTAATATTTAGACCAGCCACAATCATCACAACAAAAACATGTTGGATTTGAACGGTCAAAGATAGTCATAAAATCGAGAACTAGAACGAACTTCCAAATTTAATACCAATTACATAAGAAACCATAGCTATAGATGCGGTTTTTTATCTTTAGATGCGGTTATTAATCTTTAGAAGCAGTTTGCTAACACCTGATTTACGAGCTTAATGAGAAAGACAAATTTAGACACGGTTTTGGGATATCAGCGCTTCAAAAATTCATTTTTCTATGCCAAACTGATCAGTTGGGGAAACGCCCCACTCAAATCTCGAAATATATAAAGATCCAATTATAATTCATCTAATTCACATTACAAGCTCTTCAAATTTTATTTCAGGTCTCATAAATACTGATTGAAGCACAAGTGCACCTCTAGACCCCTAATCCTCAAAAGGATTAAACTACATACAAAAATGAACCTTCGTTTCAATGACAAATTGAATAAATTTTGCGTCTATTGAATTTTCTATGTAAATTTATATGTACGTGTGACTATTTGTTCACTAACAATTATAAGTGAATGATTAATTATGGTATACAATCAACTCGAAAAGTTAAGTCTTTGTTCACTAACACTGCCATCATAGTCGTTGTACTAGAAAACCAAATGTAGCACGGTCTAGTGCATCATCATGGCCTCCTAATGTTTTCGAACACGCCCAAATAGCTATTGATGTATGCGCCACCATTATATTATGCTATATATATTAAAAGAAGTAAACACAACAACGTGTTTAGATGCAACCTGATCAATAATGACCTTGTAACACACATGTACGTGTAGCTTATCAGTGCACTCACAATAACAACCTTAAATTGGTTAAAATGAGCCAAGCCTCGTCATCGCTAACATAAACACCCAAAAATCTTAGGTAGCGTTTGATACGCATGAATGACAAATGGAAATTGATGGTTATAAGAAAATGAAAACAAAATGGTTCCTGGTTGAGCCACCAATATTGTTGCCACTTGCCACCACCACCACCGCCCTCACATGAATGCCGCCACCATAATCGCACCACCACCATTATCGCCTCGCCGCCACCGCCATTGCCATTTTATATTTTGGTAAAAAAATTATTTTAAGGCAGGAGTATTCTTGTCATTTGTATTTCATTTTCGCTTCTTTTTGTGTCTGTCAAACAACATAAAGTAATGATTTATTCCATTTTCATAGGTTAGCCAAACGAAACAAAGAATTTGTAATGATCCATTTTATTCCGTTGTCCATTCAATTCCCTCGTCCATTCAATTCCCTCTCCAATCTATTACCCCATACCAAATAGATCCTTAGGGTTTATATTTTTCAGATCAGCTTTGACAATCATCAATGGTTGATTTAACACCCAACCCAAAACTCAAAACGTTTACACCATTCCCGAACGAATAAACCATACATAAATAATTCAAAAACCTCTTAGACAAGTTTTTTTCATCATCATCGAGTAATTTCGTACCCTAAGGATTTATTAGCAAGGGTATAAACAATTAACTGAGGTTTGGCTCACCATTATCGAATCAAACAACAACATCAAACTACCCAATTATATAGTTAGGGCTTACCTCTTAGATGAGCCTTGATTCAACATCATCGAGACAACAATCATACCAAAAATCAAAGTAAATTAAAGACGAAATTGAAAACCCTAAATGGCATAAGAGTGAAACACAAAGAAACATAGGTCGTACATCCTAATCAAAGAGAAACACAAATAAGGGAGAGCACATGGTTAGAAAAAGACCAACACGACCTCGTTGTCATGATGGACCGCCAGAAACAAAGATAATCAGCGTAGTTTCTCCCTCTGGACCAAATTCTCTATATCAATGTTCCTCTTTCAACTCAAAAGAGCTCTACAACTGACATTAGTCATTAATATACTTAACATTTCGTTCAATAAACCCTAAAAAGCGAATTAGTGAAAGTCAAATAAACAAAGCCATTATGTGTTAATTAGACACAAAGAGGGAAAGAGGGAACCGTAGAACAGCCTCATCGCGGATGATCGTCAGAAACATCTGCTCCGACATGAGTTCTCTCTCCAGCCGACAACTTTGTATCATTATCGGCTTATCACTAACACCAACAACTTTAGTTTTGCCGTATCAATATATTATTGCTTGTAATTTTTGAATTTGCTAATATTTATTATGGAACATTTCACAAAACGAGTCCAATATTTGTATACATGTGAATATATAGAGATGAGTTCAAATTCTATAAGGTGCAAATATAGATGCTTTATAGATGTATATAAAATATCAATAAAATTGATATTTTCGCTAACACCTACGACTTCACTTATTTTGTGTTTACTTGTAATTTGAGTTTACTGATATTTGTTGTACATCTTAAACATATATAAACAAAAGCTCCCTAAATTCTCTCAAGTCACTAGATTGCTTTATTCTTAAATGAAGGTTTCTTATGCATTTGACCTGAATTCATGGGTATGAGTCTCACCAAACTCAAATAAACCTTAAACGGGTTATAAGATCTCATTATATTATAGATTAATCTTTTCAAATATTTGATATGAAAATCCTATAAAATAGGAATATACTAAAAATTAATATCCTTTTAAAAAAAATATTATTTATAATTAAGAAACAATTTTATAATAAAAAAAATAAGCGTGTCATGGGTCCCACTAAACCCAAATAGTTTTTAAAACGGTATAAATCTCATTTATTTATGAAACCCTTTTATCATCAAATCTTAAGTATAATATTAACTTTCTTACAATAAATAAAATTAAAATTCAAAAAAATATATAAAAATTATAAACGAATAATGTAAAACAATATATGAGGATGTAAATAAATTACAATACATGTTGAATACGAAAAAGAAAAAATGGAA